>NC_056740.1:285578967-285683967 GCF_019279795.1 Protopterus annectens
TTGAGTGGGCCAAGGCATTTGACACAATACCCCACTCAGGTATTGTTGACAAACTGAAGAGGTTAGGTAGAAACCTGGATGTCACCCGGTGGATAGCCAACTGGCTTATAGACAGGACCCAGGAAGTTAGAAATGGGGAGTCCACTTCTACAAAGAAGCCAGTAACAAGTGGAATCCCTCGGGGATCGGTCCTTGGACCATTCCTTTTTCTGCATTTACTTCTCTGAAGCCAAGGTCAATGTCTGGCTCAGTAAATTTGCAGATTATTGCAAATTAGGTGTTGTCATTGAATCCCACGATGACACAAATGTTCTCCAGAAGGGCTGACACAGACAGTCCACTGGTGTTAGACCCATGGACTAAAACTAAAATGTAAAGAAATTCATAATAGTATCCTTCAGGAAGTCATCCCCCCCTGGTAACTATCACATGACAATGCACCCCTTAGAGCTGACCCAGTAGTCAGGGACTTAGGGACACACTTAGACAATAATCTAGCCTTTGACCATCATGTGTCTATAGTAGTTAGGAAACCATTCTATGTTGTGCAACTTATAAGTAAAGGTATGGCATTTAGGTCCAAGGGATTCATTGTTCCACTTTATTCAGCATTCATCAGACCTATTATTGAGTATCTAACCAGGCATATCAAACAAATGGAATGTCCAAAGAATACAGGGCTAAAGCAAAATGTCCTATGTAGACCGCCTCAAGCCCTATCCCTGTATTCTGTCTCCTACAGCTGTTGAGGGGAGATCTATGCCTGGCATATAGGGCATTGTCATACCCCACTCTGATGGAACTCCTACATATCCACAAAGTAATCAGCACCAAAATTACCCAATGTAAAGACTTAAACCTTACCTGTGACATAAAAAGGACCTGCTGGAGAGACAGGTATGCATCTCTGAGACTACCCTCTCTCTGGAACAGTCTCCCCATCCATGTGAAGCAGAGTTACTCCCTAACTCAACTCAAGTGTAACTTGGACAATTGGATGGGAAACAGGAAATGCATCCCTGGCTTTGCACATACGTCTCTAATGGACACAGGCAACCTGTAAGTGGTTTATCTCCCAGGCCCCTGCTTGTAAATTTTGTATCTCCCAGGCCCCTGCTTACACTTAACAAGGGTATGAGAACTTGTCAGAGATTTCGGATGTATGACTAGGTTTAAAAAGGCCCCTATGGTCATTACCTAGTAAACACCTATGAACCTATGAGCATATAATTAAAAGGTATTAAAAACAATCTCGTAAAAAACTCCTGGATTTGTTCCTGCTCTGTCATCCTAGGATAGACCCATATACACAATGGTTCCTATCATTCAATATTTATATTTTTCGATTATAAGCTCTACATAACTGTAGAATTAATATCAGCTGCTGTTGACATTTTGTCATTATAACATCTCACTACTGCTTTCAATCTTTTCTCTCTTTCTGCTGAATATCTTTGTTTAATAATTTACTTCACTCCTAACTTCTTTTCTTTTTTATCCGTTCTTCTATTTTTTCTCATTCTATTTACTTTCATTTTTATAATAGCACAATCCTTCTGCTATTTGAATTTTATAACTTTAAACTAAATGTGGATATTCTTTAATTGTTGTATTTTTATGTACTGTTCCTATTAAGTATATGATATTTATTGTTTATTTTTTCTGCTATTATTTTTCTGCATCCATATTTTGTAATATTAGCCAATTGTATGTATTTTTAAATTGTTAGTGATCTTTGGATCTTTCCTCCCAGGCCTACTCTGAAAATGTTTTCTTTTATCCAGTCATGCTTTCCCTGTAAACAAATAGAAACAAATAAACAAAAGAACCAAAACATATAACAGATATAGCACCTTCATTACTTCTGTATATAAATAAATAAAAAAAAAATAAAGAACAGTTCCTGACTGATTAACCTTGTCAGCTTCTTTGAGAAGGTCACTCAACAGGACAGCAGTGGTCACTCCTCCCATGCTGCCTGTTTTGAAAAGGCCAAGGTATCTGATACCATACCAAATGATGGAATTGCTTTTAAGTTATTGGCCTTAAACAGAAATCAATGCTTTGTAACTTGGATAACCAACAGGCTTAAGAACAAAACACACACTGTGAAAGTAAATGATGCTTCCTCGGACAGAGAGAAGGTGACCAATGATATCTCCCAAGGATCTATTTTTACAGATCTCCAAACTGAAGTGGTCTCTGGTTAAGAAAGTTTGGTGGCAACTAGAAGTTGGGAGTGGTTTTAAAATCCCCTTCAGATGCATATTCCTTTCTGAATGAACTAACTAACTAAAGTAATTTCTTGGTGCATAGAAAAAGGTTGAAACTAAACACAAAGCAATGCAGCACCATCTATTCTGGGAAGAAGAAACATTCCACAACCTACTTCATTGTAAACACCCTTTTACTATATGAATCAGTGATCAGGAATCTAGGTACAAGAGTTGATAGCGTCCTCTCCTTTGACCATCATGGTGACTGCAATTAAGAATCCTTTTGTATTTTGCAAATAATTCCAAAGGACCTCTTTGCTAAAAATAACAAAGTTGGTGACCCTCTGTATTCTGCCCCAGTTAGACCTATTATTGATTATAATGTAACCTTCAGCATGTGTCTGGCTAGACAAATTTAAACACACACACACATACATCCATAACAGATCTCTAGACTTAAAATGCTTAGCTAACTGAAGAAACTAGAATCCTTATCCTTGTATTCAGTGTCATACAGGCTCCTGAGGTAGACACCTTTGTCTAGCTTCCCATGCCATTAAACACACCTTTATTGAATTGTCACTTGTGACATAGACAATTTTACATTTATGCAAAACTAATCAAAATCTATCAACAAATTAATGTTAATAAACATTATACTTCACATATATTGCTATAAATCATATAACCTAAGCAACATTACATAAATTATTCAAATCATGCCCCTTTTTTAAAAAAGAAACATCTTTATTAAACCATCACTAATGACATAAGCAATCATGCATTTATATAAATGAAAACAAACACCGACACAATCCTAGTTGCAAGCATTTTACATCACAAACCACACTGACACACTCCCAGTTGCAAACATTATATATCACTTATAGTCTACCCAATCATTTTCAGTCAAACATTACATAGCTCAATTACGTCTTGCCTTCTTTTAAATCTCATTCCTCCCTGTATGCATTGTTCACACTATTCCAATTTTTCATATGTAGTTTGCTCCTTCCCTTTTCTAAAGAAATCAGTTCCAGATGTTTTATCTCTGTTACTATACTCACTACTTATAATATAGTTGGTTTAGATTTTGATTTCCATTTTCTAGTAATTGCTTTTTTGGCAGTCACCATAATTAGACACAGCAAAGCCTTACCATGTCTAGACAATTCAGATTCTGTATCCTAGCTCAGAAAAAAAATCTACCTCTTCACACCAATCAGCCCACCCAACATCTCTGACAGTGCATCCCACAGGGAATCCTCAAAGTCCGCCAACCCACTGCACTCTCAGAAGACATGTTCCCAAGTACCTCTTTTTTCCCTGTCACACCTCCAACATTTGTTGTCTACCTGAGGAAAAATTCTCTGGAGTCTACTTGGTGTATAAAATATCTATGTAAACATTTCCAAGCAAAAATCCTAAATCTTCTAGATTTTGTTGCATATTTGAGAGACATACTTATATCTTTCCATTGTTTCTGTGTGAATTGCTTATCCAATCTCTCTTCCCAATTCTTTCTAACCTGCTCTGATTGACTCTTATAGTTATACAATATGTTATATGCTGTACTAATTATTCCTTTTTTAATGGCAGCTTCTGTTCTAGATTCTATTAAAAAATCTACCAGTGCTGGCCTTTCATTTAGGATCCCCCCCTATTTCTTTCTATTTGCCTAAACTGATATCAGTAGAGATTCAATTATTTTTGACCTCCTTTACCTTGAGAAGACAATTTATGCTGCCAACACCAAAACAAGAAATCTAAGCCTTCATCAATAAATATCATCATCAATAAACAAAACAAGGCAGAGTGATCGATTTATTACCCAGTGAAAGGAAGACTAAGAATAAGAAGATGGTGAGGTTGGGGAATGCCTGCCTTCTAGATGTGTTTGTAGGTAATGATGTTACCACAAGTTTTAGGAGCTCAGGAAGGTCAGCTATGTGAGCAGGAGAAGGATGAGGGAGTTAGGTTAGGTAGATGATTGCCAACCAATGTAAAAAATACTAAATAAAACCAAATAATATCAAAATGGCAGACAGTCTATAGAGAATTTTATTTACTGTGTTTTGTTCCTTAAAGTGAAAATCAGAGCTTCATCAGAATAGATTATAACCAAATCACCTAAAAATGGATTTACCAACATGTCTATGCTATTAAAAAAGGTGATATGGCTAATGCTTTAGCTAAACATTCTTATGGTTGTAAAAAAAAATTAAAAAGATTTTCTTATTTTAGAAAAAGTTTCGATAGTTTGGTGGGGGATGAAAAGCATTATTACAAGTGAGAGAACTGCACTGGTAGTTGTTTCTTAATGCCACATATTTCATGTATTCATTAAATAGTTTCTATTAATGATTTATTGGCTGTCAAGACTGCTACAGTATAAATGCATATAATAATTATAAGTATCTTTTTATAGTTTTTTTTCTTATATTAATTTTATAATAAGAGTGCTAACTTTTTATTTTTATTTTGTATTGAAAATATTTTATATGTGGACTGTTTCTATTCCAGTCATTGTATGATTAATAATTTAATGAGTGGCAGTGGATCATGTGATTGCATTATGGCATATAAATTGAAGTGTTTCCTTTTTATATTTTTCTGATGAAGATCTGCTTTTCACTTTAAGGAATGAAAACATTAAAAAAAAATTCTCCTTAGATTGTCAGTCTAAAGACATTATTTTGCTTTAATGTAGATGAATTTGGTATACATATAACAGAGGAGTAGGAATACAGGTGGAAATTTATAAGTTGAGAGGACGGGATGAAAACATTTGGCCTGAATACAGGGAGTGGCTACAAGGTATGCAACTGATATTGGTTGTTAAGGCTTGGTTAGGAAGGATTAGTATAACACAATCTATTCAGGAGGATATGTATGTGTGAAAAGATAAATGGAAGGTTAGTTTTCAGTAAATTTGGCAAGAGGATAGAGAATTTAAGAAGGAGGTTTGGAGCAGTTAACTGTGTAATTATATTTGAAGAGGAATAGAATGAGGTGTTGAGAACATGCATTAAATTAAAAGCCATGCCTATTATATGGGATCAGTATATGAGATGGCTACATAGGTGGTTCAGAACTCCCCTTCATTTACAGAAGTGCTGGAAAGTGGGAGAAGGGAAATGGCCTTGTGGAGAGGAGGCAGGAAATCTGCATATGCTTTGGGAGTTCCAGGCAGGTACATATTTATAAAACAGAATGTGAAATAGTATATGAGAAGTGAATCACAAAATGTTGGGAGGTTATGCTCTTTGGATAAAATGGAGAATAGGCTGGGTAGAGAGACCAGAAGAAATTGCAGCTACAGAATATGGGAAGATGAGCAATGAATCTTTTACCTAATGGTTGGAAAGGTTACATAAGTTGGAAAAAAAGAGATGGTGAAGGTCAATGATTTCAGAATATATAGGCATGTACTGCAACCCCAGGGAATAAAACAAAGGGAAAATTGATATACTAGATGATATGTATAATATTCATCAGTGGATTAAGTCAGTTTCTAATCAGTAGAATGAATGTCAGAATATATGTCTCATGTTTCATTACCATGTATGCACTGCCAGGGGATGCAGTTAAAAATGGGTGCCAGTCACTCCTAAAGAAGTGTGTGGATTAGCAGAAAAAGTGTGAATTAATACTATGGCATTGCAAAGTAAAGTCTGCAATATATATATATATATATATATATATATATATATATATATATATATGTATAAGTATCTATATATATATATATATATATGGTTCTACCTGACTTCGTCGACACAGCGCAAGAGACGACGCGACAGCGGCAGAGAGAAGAAAGAAACGAAGACCGAAGACCGACCGGGAATCGCAGTTGCAAGAAGATCGACAAAGACCGACCGACGGATGACAACACCAAACGCACAACATGATGGATGCCGGGGGGGGCTGTAGAGTGCGCGTATGCGGTAGTACGGACGCAGGCAGGTGCGAGCAGAAGATTGACGGTCTGTGGGTCTAGGGGTGGGGGTGGAGTTAGGTGTTAGTTAGGTTAGTTAAGGGAAGCGATAGGGATATATATATATATATATATATATATATATATATATATATACACACACACACACACACACACACACACACACACACACATATATATATATATATATATATTCACATATATATATATATATATATATATATATATATATATATATATACATATTATGTATGTATATATATATATATATATATATATATATATATATATATAAAAACAAAGGTAAGAATGTTATGTTAAGCACAGTTATATAAGGTATACTGCATATATTATCATTGTACAACAAAGAATGACAAATTAAGAAAGAAAAACTACGTTGATACTTTTGAGTGATAATAATGTACATTCTGAAATGTTCAGTAAAAAGAATATATATAACATAAAGCAAATCATCAGAAATTTACCTAAACTTGCCATATTTGCAGAAAACAAAACACTTCAGTAATCGTAAAACAATCCCTTGAATGCAAACCTTTGCTTTGATTTTAAAAAAGAAACATAACAGCGCATAGCCCAGCCTTCCCTTTTGCTTCAGTGTGAAAAATGCAACTCAACCCACCCCCCAAAAATATTGTCCACCAAAATTAAACTCCTACAAATGAAACTCATTATTTTTAAAACAAAACAAAAATTGAAAAAAGTAAAAAATAAAACAATGAAATATAAACACTGCAACTGAAAAAAAAAACACAAGAGGCACCACAGCCAAGATAGAAATTAATATTTTCATTAATTTATTCCAAGATTTCTTCAGAGTAAAAAAATGATGAAGCATATAGCACTTAAAATACCCTCCCCACAGATCACGTCACACACTAAACCATCACAGCAAAACATTAAACCCATTTTATAATATATTGCAATATGCATAAAAATGAAACAAGTACATTTTGGCACTTGATACTGGAATCATTTAATCCTGGTGCAATGTTTGCTTTCAGACACTGATGCCAACAGAGTTTACCTCCAACAGTGAATTCCAGGTCATTCCTAAATTGTATAACTTCACCGGGTCCCAAACAAAAAAAGAAAGGCTTCTTAAAAGTATTGCAAACTGCAGAAAGTTTAAAATGATCATTCATGTTCTGCTTATGCTTGATAGCATAGAAATGTTCATACACACTATGTGCCAGCATATAAGCCAACGTAGAATACCTTGTGGCTGTCACAAAAGGCAAGGTAAATTGCACATCTTGACCTTTTTAAACTAGGAACTGTAATGTATGGGCTGGCACTGATGTATATGCAAAAATTGCAAAATTTGCAGTATAAGTTCCTTTATGTTTCTCAGTACATACCATTTTAGTATTAGGTCTTTCAAAAATGTTTTTCAAGGCTAGTATTTTTCTTGTACAGAAATCCATCCCAATTTTGTGGATCAGATCTTGATTCCCTTTTTTGGTTTTTGCAGTTGTTGGAGACAAAGTGTCTAATAGGTGCAATATCAATGACTTATAGATCCAATGCACTATCAAAACTGCAGCCTGTGGATGATTCCTGGAAACAGTACTGCACCTTTTAACAATAACGGCACAGTCTTCTTTTCTACCCTCCAAAACATCTTTAAAGAAGTTTACACATTTTTTGACCACCACATCCTTTTCCTACAGATATAGATTTTAGTACTCCAAGTTTACATGAAATATTTTCATTTCTAGATGTCACTCTGGAAATCTAAACTGCCTGTCCCTTAGCAGCATTATGGTTAACAAAGTTAAGAGTATCTACTGAATGCAGGTATATGCATATTACTGAAAGTGTTTTTTTTTTTTTCTTTTTTTGTGTAACATTTCTTGACCAAGGTAGAGCACTGGTCCAGGTGGACCTTCTTAGACTCAATCTGGGAAAACCAAGTACAAAGTAAGAGCCGAGAAAGAAGAAGTTTACAATACAGATGAATAGCACAAATACATATGATGCATGAAAAACTTTACAACAACAAGGTGGAAATCTGTCCAACAAAGTATTCATTTAGCTAATATCAAAGTATATACATTTCTATTTACAGATTTATAGTAGGCTAATTTGGACTATATTTACACAATGATAAGGTGGACATGGAAGAGAGGTAGAAAAGTGAGTGAGGTACAGTAAAGGGACTTGAGGATTGTGAAGGGGTGTGTGGGAGGGTAAGGAACAGAGACAGATGAGAGAGACTGGGGTTAATCTAATATTGATGTCGTAGTGTTAAGTTATAAAACTAATGTTGACAGGTACAACATGTTTTCTACAAATTTTTGAACTTCATCAGTGATGTCTAGATTAAAGCTAACATCAAAGAATTTCTGTCAATACTTCTGTTGGACAAGTTAGCCATAAAGAAAAGAAAACAAAACAAAATAGAGTTATTAACAAATTTATTAGAGATAATCTTAATAGTTTTACAGTTGACTTATCATTAAACAAAGTAGCTTCCGATACCCTAAAAGTCAGTGCTGATGAATTGAAGGTCACTGGCATAAAATTGCTAAACTATTGTTATTAAAGTGGATGGAGTTTATGCTTTGGTGATGTCTCCATTTTTGCTGGTTATTGGTAGCTATTTATTGGTTTGGTTACAAGTGTTTTATAAGCCACTGTTGAGTGCCCTGTACTATGTTACTGGAATTATGTTACTATCTTATTAGAATGTTTTTGAGATTTTTAATTTGAGTACATATATTTTGGATAAATTTGAAACACTACTGTTGATTATTTTATGCCATCTGGAATGGGCTAAAAAGATAAAATTGATTAAATTGAAGAGATTTACTAGTAAACTGAATTTTCATTTTCTATCGATCAACTTAACTTTAATTATAACTGCTGTCAGTTTAAGCATGGCAGCACATGTATCTCTCTCCAATACAGTAAACTGTACAATAATTTGAATCAACCCGTGAGACGGATATTTGTGCTATATTAGCAAACATGAATTAAAATGTCTTTGACATTAGCAAGGAAGAAAGCATGGCTATGTATAATCTAGGCCACGACAAGGAAATCAGGATCATGAACAAAGATGGGGGAAGGTTAAGCTGATGGTAAAGACAGATATATTTCCAAAGCTGATGAAATGTTAAGTACTGAATTCCTATGAACCTTTGACACTTCTTGATTTAAATAAGGTCTACAGTTACCTTAATTCAAGCTTGTTAGAATTATTGTATACTACTAGGATTTCATTTGACTTTGTAAAGTTTTCTGTTTCTGGACTCTGTCCATGTGTCCTAAGACTATAGGCATCACCACTTGCAAGCTGGAATAGTGTTCTATGACAATTTATAGAGGGGGATTTCTGTTCTCCACGAGTTTATCTGTCAATATCTAACAACTCACATAGGTGCCTGCCATATAATAACTCAAAAATAGTCCCTATTTGGGCTGTCTTCATCAATAATATTTTCGGCATGGACTAGTTAATGTTCACTTAAAATGATCCACTATTATCTCTGTCTGGAGATGATGTAGAGATGTCGTTAATTGTTTGACTTTAAAACATTGACACTGTCGATGCATTCTTCTGGACATAAATAGAGTCCCTTGGTCAATGAGTGTTTCTTTAGGTATCCCCACTTTGGAAAATAATACAATTAGCTCCTTAGCTACAGCTTTTACGTTATTCTTATGTAGTGGGATGGCTTCAAAGTACTTTGCTGTATAGTGCAAAATAACTAAAACAAACTAAAAGCCATTACTGGAGTTTAGCAATGGTCCCAGAATCGCCAATTGAATATATTCAGATGAAACTTCTGTGACAGTCATTAGAATCAAAAGCTTTTAATACCTTGGAGCGGGGCTGTCTTTTGGCATTCAGAATATCCAGTGTAGAAGGCATTAATTACAGCCAGCATGCTAGCATCCTTGCTTGGTTTTATCCATTCCCAGTTGTCCATCTGTGCACAGCTATATGCTAATCATATAACTGGATTTCTGAAATACTTGGACACCAGCAGACAATGAGCTACTTCCTCTCTATTCTTATTTACGCGGTACAAAAAGAGATTTTGTACCTCAGACTTAGTGTAAGAAGTAGGAGCATATTGTTCACCTTCTTGTTTACCTTCTTCCCCTATAGCCCTGCTATATTTTACTTGCTATGCTCAAAGAGTCAGCTTCACTTTCTTTCAGGGTGCATGAGCACCGCCTTCTCACTTTCTTTTTCTTCTCTAGGTTTCTTTGTATCTGAAAAGGAACATATTTTACCTTCCCTTACTTAAAGATACATGTTGCCTACAGTCTTTCCTAATATAATTTTTTTGTCTTATATTTATAGAGTGGGGTTTAGAACTCTGACCAGGCTCTATTTCTTTCACTTTCACTTGTTGTTTCTTTCGGCTTTTCCCGGTTAGGGGTCGCCACAGCGGAACTCCGGTCCTCTAATGATTGGCAGTAGATTTTTATGTACCGAGTTGCTGGCTCTGACGCACAACCTTCAACGAAGGTACGCCCATTCATGCATGTCTCCACAAAGAAGATGCTTTAGCTGAGAATCGAACAGGACAACATTTTACTGTGAGGTGACAACGCTACCGCAGCACCACCACGCTAGTGAAATCTTTCTTCCTGGTATTTTAAATTCCTTAGGAGTCATCTGCTCCTTAACATTTTCCATTTCTTGGGATTTCTGTTTAACTTAATTTAAAGTTTAGAATTCTGCTCAGGTTGTGTACTTTTCAGACTACTTAACTTCATTCCCAGAGAAGACAGGCTTTTAGTAAGTGATTTATTTTCGCCTAGTCAATTCCATTGTCTGCTTTTTAGCACATTCAGGATATAAACACACTTCTGTGTTATACTTTGTAACACTTTCAGGGAAGATATTTTATTGTGCAAGTCTATTCCTTCTACTTATTCTCCCCTTGCAAACTTCCTAATCATAGGTGTTCAGTGATACAACTCTTTAAAAGCTATAGGCTGTTCTTCTCTCTTTTTCCTTAGGCAGTTGTTTTGTACCTTTACAGCTTTCAAACACTAAGACTCAAGCTTTGTTGGGTTCAGTCATTCTAATGCATATGACTACTGGTTGAGATGTATATCGGTAGGTTTATTTCCATCCTTACATTGTGACACAGATAAGGAGGTTTATCAAATGGCTGCCTTCTTCCCATTGCTTCCAATAATCTTTACAGTGGGAAAAATATAGATTTTTTTATCTTGTCATATATTACATTGGGGAATAGGATGAACTACCTTCCCAAACATACTTTGTATTTCTTAATGAGAAACGGGATATTGTTTCTTATCTGCATTAATGCATGCTATGCTACTTTGTTATCAAGGATTCCCTGCATCTTTCTGCCATCAGGTAAGGGACAGCAATTAATTAACTTTGTAGCAGCATTGTAACAGAATGCAGACTCAATTGCTGAAGCAGATAATTTATTGCATTCCGTAGGCATAACATCAATAGTAATGCATACTTCGGAGGCTATAGTTTTCATTGGTATAATTTATTAGTAGAATAAATCAAGCAACGTCACCCTTTTTTGACATTTAAAACAGATCATGCCTACCACTGATATTTTTGTTTGTTATCAACATTTGGCTTAGGTTTTAGTACAGATGTATACTACTCAGGTTTATATATATATATATATATATATATATATATATATATATATATATATATATATATATATATGCATACATATAGACACATATATATGTGTGTGTGTGTGTGTGTGTGTGTGTGTGTGTGTGTGTGCGTGTGTGTGTGTACATATATATATATATATATATATATATATATATATATATATATATAGTTTAATGTCAATAATTTTTCCACTATTATAACAAAACTTTCATCATTCTTTGTGACAGTCCCCTACCGTTGCCATACAATCTCTTTAAGTAGGTCTCTCTCTTTTTCTCTCTCTCTCTCTAAAACTCTCAGTAGTCCCTCTGTTCTGGATTTCTAATACAAAAAAAATCATCTTCTTTTTGGTTCCTTCCTTCAGGTTTTCATTCTCTTTCTTGTCTCTTCCATAGCTACTGCTACTGATATCAAATTCTCCTCCAAGAACAGCAAGCAGCAGTCAGCCCTTCTTTTACATAACACTAATTATTTCTTTAAGAAAACCTGATCTATCTAGTAAAGAAAAGCTTCCCTCTGACCTTAAAGCAACATTTTCATTTACTTATGTAGCAAGACCTTCCAGTAACACAGCAAATGTTTCTCTTTTGTTGTTAAAGGATCAATTTTAATTACTTTTGTATGCTTGAATGAATTTTTGTTTCAATGCAACAATTCACTTTATACACTGTAATCCAAACTACGGCACTAAGTACTATGTGCAATAATCAAATTCTTCTGGATACTTCTTTTGACAATATCTGCCACACTATGCTACTATATATATATATATATATATATATATATATATATATATATATATATATATATATATACACACACATACATATTGTAATCACAACTGCTTGAAAAATTTATCACAGAATGAGACACCTCTCTTTCTTCTGCTATGTGGTCCTAGAGTTAAATTAAGTAATGGGAGAATGGGAAGCAAAGACCTCCACATTTGGAGTAAGGGGTGCAAGCCGTTTCACAAAACATTAGCCCACAGGGTTAAAGACATAAAAACAGGTGTCCAATCTACCAATCATTTTCAATTAATATTTTGTACCTTAGATTGAAGTGTGTGCGTGTGTGTGTGTGTGTGTGTGTGTGTGTGTGTGTGTGTGTGTGTGTGTGTGTGCGCGTGTGTGCACGCGTGTGTGCGTGTGTATGCATGTATGTGTATGTGTGTGTTTGTGTGTGTGTGTGTTTGTGTGTGCATGCATGCGTGTGTGCATGTGTGTGTGTGCGTGTGTGTAAACATTTTATAGATGCTGTTTACTTTGTCTTACATATACCAAATTGGCTAGAATGTGGCAAAAAGAGAGATTCTATTCATCTTCAGTAAGTGGTTCACCTATTCAGCTTGTAAGTAAAATGGTGTCATCAGACTTGTCATAAATCATTAAGTAACATTTAAAAAATATCATAAATAACAAGGCTAAAATAGACAATGTTGAATCTATGAACTCATTAATAAACTTATCAGTGTTTCCCAATCTTAGTGTAGTCCAATACAGTCCATTAAAAATAATAATCTATTGTATTTTGGACAAATTTTTCTATGCTAAAACAATGTGCAGTTTCACTGACAGAGTGAATTAATTTTTAAATGTAGTCACAAGTGTTCTGTTCGTGTAGAAAGAACATCAAATGCATGTGTGTAAGGTAACTGGGTAACTCTGTTGTTCCAAGTGTCTTGTGTAGTTGTTATGGAAAGTTCTATTCTAAGGTAAGGTGCAAAGTTGCAGGTTTAGCGGCAAGGTTGGAGTTTGGTTAGCATGCTGAAGTAAGATGGTGCGGGGGCACTAACTACATTTTCAGGAATTACTTTTTCATTACTGAAACTAACTCAAAACTATAAGTCTTCCTTTGCAGCACTTTAGACAGTAAAATACTGGACTATATCCTAGTCTGGCTCTGGATAACAGACACAGACACACACACACACAAACACACACACACACACACACATGCGCACACACACGCACGCACACATGCACACGCACGCACACACACACACACGCGCGCACACACAAGACTATACACCTCAGATATTGCTTGAGATCAACTGAAGGAATAAACTCATAAATAATGACCCAGAAATGCATCTTAGCTTGTTGCTATAAGAACTATGTAGAGCAGATCCATTTCTAGAATCCCAAATTTTGCATTAGTAAGCATTTTCTGAAGGCTACAAAGTCTGAAAAAACACATCATTATTTATTGACTGAGGACCACAACAATCTGCCAGAAAGACAAAGATATTACAAGGAACTAAAAGAATACCTCTCAATGTCATTGCACGAGAATTCTGAACAAAGCCAAAAGGTAGGGTAAGGGGCAAAGACCCCAAAAGGGTCAACTGTTTTTAAATATAATTTTCTTTTATATATTTGTTAACCACATAAATCCAACCTAGGAGCACTGTCTAACTGATTTGCTGAAAATCATACAGTAGGCAGATGGAGGTGAAAGAATTCAAACAGGAAAGCTGTTTGTTAACAGCTCAGAGCTTAACTGTCAGACAACTCTAATTCACTTAAAAAGTTATCACAAGTGTTGCACGGACATACATATTCCTGCTAATAAAAAATAGGGAACTTGAAGGACTTTCATTACTGACTGACTGTAATCCTCAGAGATGTACCAAAAATAGAATTTTTTTAACTTATTTGTTGACCAAGTAAGTTTCCTGAGAAAACTGTCACATTTCATAGGTGAACCAGGAGCATGTTTTTGTTCAGCGTATTTACTGAGAGTCACTCAGTAGACAAATAAGGGTGGAAAGAATCAAACCATGTAACCTAGGCATAGAGTACACCTCATTAATAACTCAGAGCTTTAGTCCTCTGTACTAATTATCAGATCAGTCAAAGAGGGACAGCAGTATAAATATAAAACAAAATCAGAGATTTTCTGCTAACTTAGAGACAGATAACATACAGAATTCTCTAATTAATTTAAAAAATAGAAAAACAGGAGTTGTATCCACATTCATTTTTTGAGCGATGTTTTTATTTTGCATATTTTATGGAACTCTAAAGACTGGTATTATTGGCAGATTGTAATTCTCAGGGATTTCTGAACAAAAGTGCAGTTAATGAAGGTCTGGGAGTTAGTGCGGAAGTTCAAGGTTCTAAGTTCTTAAAGAGCTGCTGCCTACAATCGAGGGTAGATGGTTTGATTCAAGCTATCTCCATTTACCTGCTGTGGGACTTTCGGCAAGACATTTAACCAAACAATGCTTATGGGTTTCCAATTTATATGAATATCCAAAATATTCTGATCAATTAGCGCTATGAAACTGGCATGATTACCTCTGTGATGTAGTTTGCTATTTGCATGACTATAGAGTTATATTGGCATGCCTGAATCCAGATCATGGTTAAATGGGGCACTATGTAGAGTTAATGAACTGATGCTCTCCCATGGCCATATCAATTTTCCATTACTTGGTTATCTTACCCAGTTACCATAAAGCATTGTTCAAACCTGTCTGCGTGCATACTATGTGCTATATTACTTTTACAATGACTGCATAGATTTTGATTTAATTTAATTTTTTTCCTAAATGTTTTATAGACAAACCACTGACAGCCATTTGCTAAGCAAAATAAAAGAAAACAGAGCAAACTAAAACATTCTCATATTGGAAACAGCATAAGCAACACTAAACTTCTTTTGCACGAAACTCACATTTTTTATTCGGAAATGCACATGGCAATTCATTAAACTTTAATAGACATACTGAGATTCATAGTTCATAGTCAGCATATAGTTAAGAACTAATTAGCTGTCATGTGAAGGGCTCAGCAATTCAAACTACAAATGTTTAATTAATTTTCTAAAAGCTTGGGACAGCCCACTAGACACATGCATCCCTTTCAGGAGTTGCCCAGGAGTACTGTCTGGCAAAATTACTTGGTCAGATTCCCATAGCAAACAAAGGCTAAAAGACTCCAGATCTGCAGTACATGAAGCAGCTCATTAACAGATCATAGCCTTACTCATTTGCACTAAATAGCAGACAAATTGCTGTAGTCCAACATATAACATTTCACACCTGTGTGCCTGGAAAAATAAAGTAAATCAAAAATGCATTCATAGCTAACACGTTAACATTAAACTTGTAAAGGTCATGCTGTTGAGTTTTACAGCTAAATAATAAACCTGATATCTACAGTATGAAGAAAAAAAAAAAACAAGGATCATAGCCAAAGAACATGGCTCATATGACAGTGCTCCTGTTTCTATAACTGATTCCGTACTTCACACCATAACTTCTCTGGGAGGCATGAACCAACTATTTAGAGATTCACACATGCACACACACACACACACACACACACACACACACACACACACACACACACACACACAAACATCAATTACAGGCCCTTATATGACTGTACATACTTAGCTGATTGCTTGTGATCAAATTAATGAACAAATACATAAATAATGATGCCAAAGTGTATGTCAGCTCACTGCTGCGAGAAACATACATTGCAACACTTCTTTTAATGGTTTATGAATGTGCTTCTCCCTCCATCTGCCACTTTAATAAATTACTAAACCCTTTTTGTCCTACCTTGCAGTCCCAAAGTTGGAGTTTTTTTATTTGTCTTTTTACTTTTTGATTCCTAGAGTTTAGTTGAGGGGAGTCGCAACCCACTCTGTTTGCCCTACGCTTCACTCCAGGCTCACTCCACTCCCCTACCCAACCCCCATTCCCAACCATCTCCACTTTCCTCAGATTTATACTTGTATAACAACACCCTCTGCTTAATCAACCACTCACATCCACAACTAAATTATCCCTCCCATCAATCACCCACAATCAGCCAACACTCTTTGCATCACTGTCATAACCACATGCTTTCTAAACCACACCAACCCAGCTTACACTCACACTAACCAACTAACTCTTCCCAACCATCCCACTCTATTCTATCCTTGGTACCTCTAAACCCACTAAACACACACTAATAACTTCACATTCATCACACATCACTCATTTCCATTCTAACCCCTCCAATATTACTATACTACTACTCACTGTATTTCTCATCATCCTACTCACAACTTATCACATTATCTCCTTTCAGCTCTCCAAGTCCTATATACAATCACACCAACTACTCCTGTCTACCCTTCTACAGCTTACCTGCTCACCTACATTAGCATATCACCACAACTGTTAAACAATTCACCCATCCAACTTCTCACACTAAAATACCCTTCCAATTATATACCCCCATACATCTTATGCTGCTACTATAATTTCACCATCAAGCCCTTACACAGCATTTTGCTCAAGTCATATCTACTTTATCTCAGTGGCAAACTTCATCCTAATCCAGGCTCTAACCCAACATTCAGACACCCCTCCTACAACAAAACTCTCTCCTGCTAAACTCCTCACCCTTCATGCACACTTCCTCTGACCTACTAATTTCAAACATTAACCTCAGAAGTATTCTAAACAAAATATCTGAATTCTAAGCTGCCCAGTCAGTATACTCCACAGACATTGCAACACTTACTGAAACTTGACTAATGAACCATAATAAAGACAAATAATTTTTGCCCCAAGGATATAATAGCTGGGTCTATATTACCAAAGCGAAAAACCCTATTCCTGAATATCTAAACATCGACACCTATACCGCGAACCGTGAAAATCCCGAACTCACTAAACCGCAAAAAAAAAAATATCAAACTGTCATTGTCGGCCAACCCCACCACCTGCTACATACTACCTACCCAAAGAAAATAAATAAACCACACACATACACTAACCAAACCATACTTCTAACTTAAGGTAAAGCACCAAAACCCTCCCTCTAACCCTACACTAAACCCCACATACACAACTAACTATGCACTATCCTTAACCCCTCCCTAACCCTAAGGTTGGTAACTACTGCACACATCCCCTACACACATACACCCAAACAAAATAAATAATCCACATACATACATTTAACAAAACCCTACCTCCAACACTACACTAAACCCCACATACACAACTATCTATGCACTATCCTTAACCCCTCCCTAACCCTAAGGTCTGTAACTACCGAACACTTCCCTTACAGACATACACCCAAACAAAATAAGCAATACACATACATACACTTAAAATAACCCTACTTCTAACACTACACTAAACCTTACATACATAACCTATCTATACACTTACCTTAACCCATATCCTAACAATAAAGTCCTATCTATTGCACACTTACCTTATAGAGCTATACCGCAGACGGGCTAACCAAAACAAATCGACATTTTGGAATTTGCGGTTTTGTATGTTCGGGATTTCCATACTTCGTGCAATACGTGTCAACGTCTTCTTATTCACTCATACTTTTTTTGCGTTCGTAATATAGACCATAATATCCATAGAGCTGACAGAATACACAAATGCAGCAGCAGCTTAGCAATCATATATAACAGAAACCTTAACCTGCAACAACTATAGACTACCCCACCCGTAGCTAATGACTCTGAAATCTTAATCTCACATCTTCAACTTAACATAAGTAAGTCTGTCATCATCATAGCAGCATATCACCCCCCCTGGAAATAGCAGTCTTATAATAGAAAACCTGCTTAGCTGGGCTTCTACTACATGCACTCAGGAAATAATAATCTTAAATGACTTTAATCTTGACTGGACCACATGCACCTCCATAAATCCAACAAATGATATCAACCTCTTGAGTTTCTCCCAGATTATCTCCACACCTACAAGAATCAAAAAACACAATACTAAACATTCCATACTAGACCAGATTCTCTCCAATCACCCTAAACTACGCTCACAGTTTGGCTGCCTCCCAGACTCCCTTAGTGATCATTCCCCACCTACCTAATTAGGCATAAAGCACACTCAACCAAAACCACCATCTCTTAAAACATCACAACTGTTCTCCCTTAAGACGACTTCCCCTGGTGATTGACAACTTTGACAACTCATTCTTAAGCATCCTAAACTCACTAGCCCCTATTAGAAAAATACACTGCAAATCCACACCAACTCATTGGCTAACTAAAGACACCATAAACGTAATGAATCAAAGAGACAGGGCATGGCTAAACTATCAATCATCTAAAACCCAAGCTTCCCTTCACAGCTTCTGCTAACTATGAAACTTAGCCAAAAAACAAATTTGATCAGAAAAAAAATCCTACTACACCCTGATCCAACAAAAACATAAAAGCAACCCTCAGAAATTCTGGCACTCTATTAAACAACTCTTAAATCCTGGACAAGCCACTACCCCTTCACCAACAATCCTAAATTTTAACATAAGCATAGCAGCCCAATTCAGCACACATTTTATAAACTCCATTCAGGCCTTAGTAAACAACAGTAACTATACCCCTCTAAATACCCCCACAACTCCACCCATCAATCTGCTGTTTTTTCAGTTTAGCCTATTCAGTCTACATACATTAAAAAACTCCTTATTCAACTAAAACCCTCCATACCTGTAGTACATTAACTCCCAAGTGAATTTCTTAAACTAGCAGCTGACTCTATCTCATACCCAATCTTCTTACTTATTAATCTCTCCATTATGGAACAATATGGACCAGTACTCTGGAAACTCTCCCACATCATTCCCTTGCATAACAGTGGCTCATCCATAGAATTATCCTTTTACAGACCCATTTTCATACTTTCTCCCTTAGCAGAACACTTAAAAATGCATACATTCTCAACTGCTGGCCTATCTACTACAAAATAATCTTGTCTCCAAATCCCAACATGGTTTTAGACCAAGACATAACACCACAACAGCCCTATTAGGTTTCACAGACACCATCAACCACCATAGAAATAGTAACAACCTCATTTCCTCAATTTTCTTGGATGTCAAAAGCATTTGACCCTGTATCTCATCGAAAACTACTTCAAGAATTGTCATCTATCTATCTCTCATTATAATCAATCACTCGGCTTCACAGCTATCTATCCAGCTCCCAACAAGCTATTATATGGAAAGAAGAAATCTCTACGCTTTTACCTGTTACTGTAGGAGTCTCACAAGGCTGTATTCTTTCTACTCTTCTCCATGTTTACAAACAATCTTAGTTCTGCATCCACACAAGCTACTATTATACAGTATGCAGATGATTCTACAGTCATCTGTACAGACCCCTCCTTCCCTGAACTCCTATCTAAAACCCAGAGTGCTTTCTCAGACATAGAGCAGTTTTCTCATGCTAAACACTAACAAGACAAAGCTAATGATATTTTCCAATAATAAATCCACAAAACCCACTACCCCACTTCACATACTCTCCTCCAACGGCACTATAATTGAACCGGTAGATAGCACAAAGTTACTTGGTATTACAGTCGACTGCTCTCTAAAATATAACAAGCACATTGCCCTTACCATAGAAAAAGGTACATATTAAGCTCGGCTGCCTGTACAGGTCAAGAACATTCCTCACCCCTTCCACTAAACATGGCATAGCCAGAACACACCTTCTGTGAACACTATTGTATGCCTCCCCATCTTCACTAATCTTAGAAAAATCTGAACTGTCCAAACTAGAGGTTTGCTGCCATAAAATAGCTTGTTTTGCTGATGGCCTCCAAAGTATAACTCATCACTATGCAGCCCTGAAACAGTTACACTGGCTTGAGCTACCAAACCTACTATCACTTAACCAACTTACAATTGCTGATAACATCTTATATCACCCCAAAGCCTCTCCAGCTCTAATGAACTTAGTTCGACCATATAACACCACCCGTACACTCTGCTCATCCAATAAATTATTTCTAAAAGTTAAGAAATCCCAAAACTCTTTTGAAGAATCCTTATTTGCAAATCAAATCACAAAAATATGGAACTGTATTCCCCAACATATACTAAATACCCCTACTACCTCCAAATTTAAACTCCTTCTTAAAGAACATCTAAACATTAAATCGCTCTGTTCCTGTATCACTCCTGGATAACTTTATCTCCCTTCACTCTTTGCATTTTTTCCTTAACTCAAACCTCCTACTAAATCTCTTCTTTCCCTGGCCACTTTGCTTCTGAGACTTTTTCTGCTGAAGGAGGGTAGAGATTTGTTCTCTAAAACTAGGAGTTACTGTACAATCTGTATACATTGTATTTGCATCAACTGTATACCTATCTTACTTTGCTTGCTGTTTGCATTAATATTCGATGACTTGTTATACGATTCTACTGTGTGTTTGGTAAATACCATTTAACTGTATGGTGTAATAACTGCATATTGTAATGACTGTTTGACTTGATAAGTCTGTTACTACATTATTTTTGTTTTTGGAGATTTTCTTTCTCAGCCTCTGTTGAAAATGGGCCGATGGCTCAGTCTGACTATCCTGGTAAACAAATGTAAAAATAAAAATAACAGTGAAAATAAACAAACACATTACACCACACATGCCCACTGAACCTCTTAGTGCAAGAAGCAGAGATAAAGCCCTAAAAATCAGGAGCAAATTTAAATATTTTCTTATGTACTTTGCAAGTTGCTAAAATAACAAGATTTTTATTAAGTAGCATTTTTGATACATGCAAAGTCTAAAACTCTCATGCCAATCATTATTTAGAGACTGCAGTCCACAACAGTTTTCCAGAAAGCTACAAATTTTACAAGAAATGCACCAAAATACCTGTCACCTTTTTTGCTGTAGACAAAGCAAGAATAAGGGTGAGGAGGAACAAATGTCCCAAAAGGGACTAAAGACTCTCAGCTTTTCCTGGTTAGGGGTCACCACAGCGAAATTCAGGTCCGTTCATGATTGGCAGTGGGTTTTTATGGTGCCTAGTTGCCAGCTCGATGCCCAACCTTCAATGAAGGCACACCCATTCATGCTCGCACTTACCTGCATGCGTCACTCGACCGCAGGGAGGACATGCAGACTCCACACAGAAGGCCCTCCAGCCGAGAATTGAAGGGGAGAACCTCTTGCTGTGAGGCGACAACGCTAACCGCTGCACTACCGTGGCTAAAAGGGACTAATGCTCAAAATGGGTAGCTGTTATTTTTTTATTATACAATGTTGTTGTGTCTTTCGGATTTTCCCAGTTAGGGGTCACCACAGCAGAACTCCGGTCCGCTAATGATTGGCAGTAGATTTTTATGTGCCGAGTTGCCAGCTCTGACGCACAACCTTCAACGAAGGTACACCCATTCACGCATGTCTCCACACAGAAGACGCTTTAGCTGAGAATCGAACAGGACAACATCTTACTGTGAGGCGACAACGCTACAGCAGCAAGCAAGGAATGAAGTTGTTGTTTAGCACTATATCACATAATGGTTAGTATGTTACCTCTTGTGCTACAGCACAAATCTTCATATAGTAAAGTAAATGTTTACAACACAGATCACGCTGTTCCTCAGAAGTAGTAAGTGAAAACTTCTCTGTATAGAGTAGAATTGTTAACTGTAATCTGGTGCCATCTGTAGTCATTCATGAAATTTCTACCTGCCCTAAAACTGAAATTTGAAATATAAGCAATGTCTCATCTTTGCTAAAAATATATTTCCCTTGAGCATGTCTGAGAATTGCACAGATATACATTCAATAGCCGCTTATATAAAAAAAATTTAGTTATTTAAGAGATGCATATTATCAGGTTCAGAAATATCATATTCAGTGCTCTGTGTGTAATCATAATCTTTTCATTATTGTGAAATTTGTAACGGACTTCATTTTGTAGGCACTACATCTGTGCTCTGTGAATAGCCATGCTCATTACCTAAAACTGTAAAATCTATAACTGACTTCATTTTGTAGTCACTATGTGCTGCAACAAAAGTGGATTTATTTGGATTACCAGGTAGTAAGACCACAGTGAGACAGCCTACATTCAAAATGAGAAATCTGTTTAGAAAAGGCTCATTCTGTTATATCCTTAATAAAAAAATCTAAATAAATAAAATAATGAAACATTGTCACAAGCTTTTAAGAGTCAGGCACCAAACATGCAGAGGAAATAAAACAATCAGAGTAAGATGGTCCTTAAAATCTTAACTGAAATGTCTGATATAATGAGACATTATCTTCCAGTGACAAAGCTTAGAAGATTTAGTCTAGGTGAGCTGCTTTCTACAATGGCTTATTTGTCAAATCAATTTCAGAAAGAGAAATAAAAAGGAATATAATCTGAAGTACAAGGCTAAACAAAAGTCATTCTTCAAGATGCAGACTTTGTAAAATGCTACTCCCTTTTTGGTAAATGTCCATTGGTACCCAAACTGTACCAGTGGTGTTGTTATCCTTTTGTTTTCTAGTAATGTCCGCACCATCATAGAATTCCACGTTGAGGAAGTCTTGAAAAATCTTTTATTTTAATGTATCTCCTTAATTACACAATTCTGCGCACTAGATGACAACAGCTTCTAACTTTGTCACATTGCATAGTATTGTGTGCAGCACATTCATCTTTCCATGAAATGAGTTTGATAAGTTAAATTTAAGTGAAATCCCATAACACCAATGAGTCTGTCATTGCAGTCTGCAGGGTCAAGATAGCAGATATATACATTTCACACTCAATGGCAAACTGGAAAACACCAGTGTAAGACAGCTGAGTCATTATTCAAGTACATAAAGCAGTCCACATTATATAGCATGCCAATTGTAGTGGTTTCTTGGTGAAAGACACATTAAAATAATATTCAAATCATGAAGAAAAGGTTTAGCACAAAGGGCAGTGGTCATACAGCCATAGACTCTACCATAAAATTCAGTTTAAAATGAACCATTCTAACACATTTCATGAGGAACTGGATATATTAACAATGATGCATTACATTATGAGACATTTTCACTAATACTGTTCTTTAGACTCCAGAATCACTATATTCTTGCTTGTTGGGGAAA
The DNA here is from genome assembly GCF_019279795.1 of Protopterus annectens. Taxonomy (NCBI): domain Eukaryota; kingdom Metazoa; phylum Chordata; order Ceratodontiformes; family Protopteridae; genus Protopterus; species Protopterus annectens. Next base: position 285,602,682 of record NC_056740.1, read on the forward strand.
GTAAAAAAATTTGTTGGGAAACACTAGCAAACAAGATACTGTGCTGACCGTTAGAAAAATAATTTTTCAAGCCTGCTGGCTTTGTTAGACTATGTGTTATCAAACCAGACTTTGAACACTATAAGTGCACTGTTGTCTTTGCATATGGAATTTGCTTTACCCTTGTAGTCACAAAAGGTCAGCAATAGACAATTTCACTTGCCCAAGTAATAACAGGTAGAACACTCAGCTTTGATGTTAGGGAGATCATAAGGCTATGTGTTGTAGCCCCACACCAGGTGCTTGAATTCATATTCTGCTACTGACACCTAGAACAGTAGTAGGTAGAGTGTCCTCCTGAGTTATCATTCATCTAGTTGTTGTTGTTGTTTGTCTTTCGGCTTTTTCCCGGTAAGGGGGTGCCACAGTGGAACTCCAGTCCGCTAATGATTGGCAGTACATTTTTTTTACGAAATGACGAGGTGCCAGCTCGACGCCCAACCTTCAATGAAGGCATTCATCTAGTGAGATGCCAAAATGAGGTCCTGTACGCATCAGTTGGTTGTAGATTAGATGGATGTAAAAAATCCCACAACAATTATCAAATAAAGTAAAGGGCTAATTTAACTTAAGATTTTTCCGTTATGATGGAGAATTAATAAGCAAAGGAGCAAATCAAGAAATAAATATGAAAAAAGAATAATGAAGAATTTAGGAGAATAACAAAATAAACACTATCCCTTTCTTACAACCATTTATCCCAATACATCAGTTTCAACATCCCATTTCTTATGTACCAAAAAATGAACTGGTTCAGCAATACCAAAATATATAGAGACATGATAAAACAAAGTATTTAGGTGTACAGATTACAAGTTATTCTATTATGGCAGCTAAGGATATGTACGAAGAAAATAAATGAAACATAATACAAGTGAGAAGCTGGAATCTTTTGTTTATTGATATGGATCATAAGATACAAACAGTGAAAATGTTTCTAGTCCATTTAGTTTCATACACAGATCAGGAAAAGTTTCATCAACCAGAGAAGAAGTTGTGGACTATAACGACTAAAGAGTTCAATATATTTATTTGGGAAGGGAAGAGGGGAAAGGTAAGTGGAATGAGGTGATTCCCTTCATAGAACAGGTAGGTTTAGGACTAACTGATTTGAAGGGATACTTTAGAGTTATGCATCTAAGGCTCATGTACGTAGCACAAGCAGATGATTATAAATCAAAATGGAAAGAGGTGATGATGATGAAACCAAGAGTGTAGCCAGGCATACTCTTTGCACTCTACTGAGTATATTTTTTTCTGAACATCAAATTGACATGGCTTTTTTTCTGGTCATATTATGTCTACAACTGTCTAAGTGAATGTCTTTACCAACAGGTGCAATACTGCTAACCTAAACACAATACATTTAATAGTTTTAGGGGAACAGCTGAAAATGTTACTTATATTTATTAACTGCTTGGGGGGTACATTTTGAAATATGTATCCATTTTTAAGTGATAGGTGTTGGAGGGTAACAGTAAGAGTACAAAATGTAATTAACTTGCTACACACCTGGATGAAATGGGGGGGGGTTGAGAAGTTAGGTGATAACAGAGTTTTGAATGCAGCAGGTCCTTAAGAAGAAGAAGAACAGAAACAAAAACAGAAAACATATTCATGAAGTAACAAAAAGTATTCTAAGAACAAAGAAGCCAACATGGGGATGGAAAAAAGGAGATTTTATACCATTTAGAATGACTGCAATTGGTTTTACAGAAAATAAGCAAGAAGGAGCTGAAGTTTACTACAACAAACTGGCAAAAGGACCAAGGTAATGGAAGTAAATAACTACAGAATGGGAAATGATAAAGTGGGATGAGGATAAGCAGACATTTGGACTGAAGGTTAGTGCCTGCCTTCCTTAGCAGGGATTGATAGCAAAGTATAGGCAAAGAGAAAGGGATAGGGGAGTGCAAAGTGAAAGATCATGTATGGTATAGCTTCTAACTGAGTCTCGAACAGAAGTGCTTGTTAAAAAAGGATAATTAGTAAGGAATATAAAATATTGCAGAATAACAATAATAATCAATAGGATGAGACGATATGGTATATAGGGATAAAGTCCTAACTATGGTCCGGGCAAGCTGTTCAGCTAATGGTTCAGACACCAGAAGCACTGACAGGGAGGGATGGGCATGTCCATGTTGGGGGGGGGGGTTTCTCATTGATGATGTTACCTGAGAGGAGGCACAGCCCAAAGAGTGAAGCGCCATTGGATGCTGTGGGCAATGCATGCAGGGGCTGGGAATGGGGAGACCAAGTAGGGCAAAATATAAAATGATGATTAATGGCTGAGACCCCAGTGGATGCCAGCCCTGACACAGCCCCTGTCAAAGACTATCTGGGTATGATGAGACAGGCTGGTAGACCCAGTGATGGGGTCAGAATGCCATAGGATGAAGCAAGTGTGAGGGAATCATTGATATGAGGTTGGAAAAGACTGGGAAGAGAGAATGGAAAGGCAATATATAAGGCAGCATATGGAGGACACCTGTTCCCTAGTATAAAGCAAACTTCAGAAGGTTTAGTATTTTTGCTTGGAAGTATTTGCACTGGTATTGTATTAACCTAAGCAGACCAAGTCATTTTTCCACAGGTCGACAGCGAATGCTGCAGGGGTGATGGAAAAAGAGAATGAGAGGAAACTGGGAACATATTTTTTTGTGAATGTAATGAGATGTCATATTTAAAAAAAAAACTCCTTATAGAGTAATTTGTCAGAAGTGTTGGGGGTACAAATGGCTTTCCTTAAGGAACTAATTCTTTTGAACTGGGATACAGGGTCTGCATTGCTCAGACATGGTAATGTCTTAGTAAGTATAATGCTACTGGCTGCCAAATAGGAAATAGCTAGAAAACTGAAATTAGAATCTAAACAAACTGCAATGAAATACTGAATATTGTAACATAGACAAAATAACTGGGGATGGAATCTAAAAGGGAATGATAAATAAATGGAATATGGGGCACTAATACATGCAGAACAGTGTTCAAGGAGAAGGGTGGGACTTAAGGAAAGGCTGGAACTGAACAGTATATGTAAAGCTGGAGTGAATAATCATTTTTATAAAGAAAACATACATGTAAAATGAATAAAGATAATGCTCAATTTTACTATGGTTTATTTTCTTTTCTGTTAGTGTATGTGTACATATGCCACTGTTTTAAAATATGAGAATTGAATGAAGGTGATAAACATATTTTATTACACATCTGCAACCATGCATTCTATAAAAACATAGTTGTAATGTTCTGTTCTATTTTGACAAATCAACATAGTATCATCAAGAAATTATGTCTAGCCTCAAATATTTCTTAATATCAAACCAAAATAGGTCCCACACACTCCACCAAAATAAATAAATAAATAAATAAAACCCAGCCATTCTTCTATTCTACTGCCCTGTATAAATAGATGTATAAATGTTGTCTCTGTTTTACAGGCATTGCACAAACATTCTTCTTTTTTATATGTTTTATTTTACTTTTCAACCATTTTGTGTTTTAAGCATTCCAAAAACTTTCCTCTTTTTGTTTATATTTCATTTCTTCTTTCACATAATACTTATCATGTATCTGCCTGCAGAAAGTATCCCCACTGTGGAAGTTTTTCTACTCTTTTCAGCATTTCCACCCAAATGCATCTCTATATTCAACAGGCAAATTCCCCTGCGCTAAACCAGATAAAATGTGCTCAGTCTTGCTTCATACCATTGTTTTCTTCTCGTATTGAAAGTTGCCTTATCTGCCCTCGGTCCCTATATTCTTTAAATGTTTCCACCAGAAATAAGTTGTTTCCTTCTTGTTTATACTTTTTCTTGACTTATCTCCCAGACACGTGCCAATACCTAATTCTTAAGAATTTTGTGATTAAATCCTTTTTCTTGTTGCATTAGGTATAATGTAGTTGTGAAAATCAAGAACTGATATGATAATACAGAACCATTGAACCACTGAACATTGTGCAAATACAGGCATGATTGCCTCTGTATCCTACAGGAACACATAATTTCTATTCTTCTTTCATAACTTAATAATACTCTTACTGGTAACATATAAAGCTCAAACTATCGTTCACATTATCTCCTGTAACTAGTTCGTACAAGGGAACTGAGAAACTAATTTCAACCTACAGCTAACTTATTTCAGCAAAAAAGTTCTAAGGCTTCCCAGCCTGGGTGAAAACTATAATTTAGAACTGTGGAAACCTGAGTTGGTCTATCTAATTTCAATATATCAGAATAAACTGTCTGTAGTTTAAGCTTCTGATTCTTCATTTCCAATTAACTTTAACATCTAGACACTCTTTTTTTAAATGTTTCTGCTGTTTCTTCCATCTAGCACAACCCCATTACATGACTATAAACACAGATGAGCTGTGTCTTGTGAACATTTAATTAAGGTATTTAAAAAGCTGAAAATCTAAATGGTGTTGAACATATTACTTTCACACCAATTTACATTAAATCCTTGTTGTCATTGGGTTTGATCTAGTACTCCAAATTCCAGAAAAAAAAATCTAAAAATATGAGTTTCTGAGTGATCCGGAAAACAAAATATACATACTAGTTATACCTTAAATCTTTCACGTGCATTATTAATAAAGACATTTTTGTCAAAATCATCTTAAAAGTTTTCACATTTCTTTATTGTAACATCAAAACAAATGTATTGACCATTAAGAGCTAATAAATGATTCCTTCTCAAAATTGTACACCTAAGAAGTCAAACTGATCCTTTATTATTTATTTATCTATTCCAGTTTGGTGACCGGGGAGGTTTTCAGTGGAGGCCTGGGGAGAAAAGCTCCACAATACAAAGTTACATTACACAGAGAATTACATATTTGCATTGCAATCAACAGGTAGTATTACAATCAACAGGTAGTATTACAGTCAAAACAGGTATCATTCAGTAAAGACAGCAAAACTATTAAAACATTTTCAAGAGAAAGGCAGGCATACAGCATAATGGCTGGATGTTACTGTTTAGTTACATTCATAATCTAAGTATATGAGAGAAATTAGGAAGGTATGAAGGTTAGCCAGGAGAGAAGGAGGAGCAGAGCTTGGGAGGTATGAGTTGAAGAGTGCAGTTACATTTCCTATGAAGAAACAGGTAAGAATGAAGTTGTGTTTTGAAGGTGTGTGGATTGTCACAGGTCCTGAGAGTAGAGGGCAGGGCATTCCATTTTATAGCTAGGGAAAAGGAGAGTAGAAGCTGACCAGCTGGGCGCTTGGGTTTTTGGATGGTTATAAGGTTTTGGTGAGTAGATCTAAGGGGTCTAAGGGGGGTATATGGTTGTAGGATATTAGATAATGCAGGGCAGCTAGTAGGTTGGAATAATAATTTGTGGGCTGTGATGATTTGGAGGAAGTCAAGTTGATTAGGGAGTTCAAGCCAATTTAAAGAGTGTAGAGAGGTGCAGTGATGGGAGGAGGATTTTGCCATGGTAGCAAATCTGGAGATTTTGTTGTAGCACACTTCCATTTTGAAGGTGAGTGTGGAAGATAGATTGGTAAGCAGAGGAGCGATAGCTCTTTTTAAGATCTCTTTTTTTTTGTCCTAACTGGCACTTTTATCAATAATTGCATTTAAATCAAACATTCTTCTTTAACTGAGATATTATTGCTCAAAATTGTTTCCACTCTGTCTATACAACAGAAAATCACCTATGCAAGATTTATTAGATGGAAATAAAAAGATAATTACTGCTTGTAACCCTCTATAACATGGGACATATAAAATCTGAAAAGCAGAATGCCTAACTCCTCTTCATACCATATCTAAAGATTACAGTGTATCCATTCAACATAGGCCATTAACTTGAAAAAGAAACCTCTTTTAATAATTTGTTATATCTGCCACCTAAACCTATTTCCTGTAACAACAAAATAAGGTTTCATGTGTTACATTATTATTTGCATTAATGATGTTTATAGTCAACAAAAAAGCATTAACAGCTTTGGAATTCAACCTTTTGGTAAATTAACCAAACATCCGACCACAATAATGTTTGTAAACTGAATGTTGCTCCAAACTCTTTACTACTGAGGAAGATTTTATAACACAGTTTAATAAAGAAATATGTCTCTACCAGCATAAATTTGTCTTATATTTCCTTTCCTGTAGTAATTGTAAGTTTGCAGTATGTGGTGCCATTTTAGCACTTATTCTGTACTAAATACATTTGAACAAGCAAGAATATTTGTAATTGTCATATTTTTCAGCACTTACAGTAACTAACTATTATTCCATTCTTTCTCTGTAAAGAATCTACTCTAGTATTGCTTAATCTTAATTGTAATCTCCTAAATGTCCATCTAATAATTTAAGGTTTGTAGAAAAATACAATCCTCACATGACTTGCTAATTTTTTTTTTTCTAGAAACTACCTAAACAGATTGTAAGGGTCTATATTAGAACATTGAAGTGTCAGGTCTTCGAATGTTCTAATATCGACACGTAGTAACCGAAAGCTGAAAACAGAGAATTTTTAGATAACCAAATTCTTTCCTAGGGAAAGAATTCGGTTGTCCGTTATTGTCGCTTCGCTATTTTCAGCTCTGCGGTGGAAAGTTAAGGTTGGGTTCAGGTAAGTTTGCGATTGTGTGGACGTGAGAGTTAGGCTGGGATGGGTGAGTTAGGGTTAGGGCGCGGGTGAGGTGTGTGTGTGATAGTGATGGACCTTAGGGTTAGGGTTTGGGTCAAGGTAAGTGGGTAGATAGTGGTGTATGTACAGTTTAGTGTAGGATTAGATGTAAGATTTTAGGTGTATGTGTGTGGATTGCTGTTTGTTTGGTGTGTTTGTGTTGTGTGTATGTGCTTTGGAACAGCAAATTTTTTCCCTAGGAAAAAATTTGATGTTCTAAATTTTCAGTCTTACCAGTTTTCGGTTACTAGGTGTCAATATTAGAACATTCGAAGACCTGAAACTTCGATGTTCTAATACAGACCCGATTGTAATGCATCTTTGAAAAAAAAGAAAAATCTTCTATATAGAGAGTATACTTATATTTTATATTTCACAAAGTAAGTGCATCATTCTTTTTTTCCTTTTTTAAGCATTTTGACTAATTTGACCATTCCTTCATTTTTGATATTCAAAAAAAAAAACTGTTAAGTATGAGTGTTGGGTTATAAGACTAACAACATGATGCTGTTTCATTTTCAAATTATACTTTAATGGCATAATTTTTGATATTTCCTAATTATGTGTTCTTCATTTATATTCTCTAAACATGTAAATTTTTAATGACTACCATCAATATAACCAAGAAACACAACCTGCCGTTAGTAGTAAATGATCCTTCCATACCCCAAGTAGATATGTTAAAACATCTTTACTTTTAAATAAATTAGTCATCTTACAAAGTCTTTTCCCAAAAGATTGCTGAAACACATCTAACTCTATTTCAGCAGAGCCACAGAGATGATCCCCGGGGTGAATTTCCTATTTCCCATCCAGTCATCAAGATTTTTCTTGAAGAGTGCTAATGAGGAGCTTTGTTTGATATAGATAGGTAGCTTGTTCCAGAGTATGGGAAGTCTCTGGGACAGGAATCTATTCCTCCAGCATGTTCTGTTTATTGTGGTGACAAGGTTTAGGTCCCTAGAACGTGTAGCTCAGAGGGATTGGGATTTTTTAAGTGGAGTATGTCCAACAGCTCTGGGTTTGACATAGCTTTGTATGTTAGACAGTGATTGCCTCTGAGTAGGCGATATGCGACGGAGTAAAGCTGGATTATTTTTAGACGGTTTGAGTAGGGCATCTGTTTGAGGCCGGTAATCCTCTTTGTGAGGTATTTCTGCAGCCTTTCCAGTTGTTGTAGATGTCTTGTGAGGTACATACCAAAAGGGATGTTGTACACTATAATGGGCCTAATGAGTGACGAGTAAAGGGGAACAATGACTTCTGTCTTAAGAAGCGTGAAGTTGGCTTTGGAGAAATTTTTTACAGTGGTTTCCCTAATTGGGGGTGGGTGGGGTGGGGTCGGGATGTGGATGTCCAGGCTGATTAGCTTGTGGTCGGATATGACCAAGAGGAATTGACCTCTGGTGTGGCACACCAGTCGCCCATGTTGGTAATGACCAGGTCTAGGATATTGCTGCCCCTGGTGGGGGTGTGGATAAGTTGATCCAAGGTGTTGGAATTTATAAATTCCAGAAAATGTTGAGCAAAACAGTTGGTACATGAGTAGTTTTCCCAGTTAATGGTGGGGTAGTTGAAATCGCCCATTATTAGGGTGTTGGGTTGTACCCTAATATTTTCCAGTGTATCAAGAAATGAGGAGTGGGAATCCTGGGGCATGATGGGAGATCTGTTGCAAGTTACAATTTGGATTGTGGTCTTGCCCAGAGTTAGCTGCACTTGGATAATCTCGGATGCATTATGCTGAGCAACTAGCCTGGAGGTGTGGATATCCTTAATGAATATGGACACGCCTCCACCTTTAGTGTTTCGGTCCACGTTAGGTGGGTGAAAGGTGTGGTATGAATTATAGCCTGATAATGCAGGGGTGCTCTCTGGAGCCTTGAACCAGGTCTCTGTCACTGTACAGATGTCAATGTTCTCCATTTTAAGGAGTTCCTCAAGTGAATGCATTTTGAGGTTTAGACTTCTAGCATTGAGTAACATTGCCCTCAGATTTTGCTTGCTTGTACCTGTTACGGTGGTGAATTTGTCATTTGAACCTTGCCTAAAAAAGGCACTATAGGGGCCTTGTTATCAGTAACATATTTAAGTTTGATTGTAAATTATTTTTTATAAGACCCATTGCTCCTTCTACTATTGAAACTGTCTGAGTATCCTTCTTCCACACTGCCCTCATTTCTGAATGCAAATCCTGATATTTTATGACTTTGTGTCTCTCTATACATAAGACACTGTAGTCACTGGGTGTAGCAATTTCAGTGATCAATGCTACTTTTGTCTTCTTTTCATGGACTACTATATCTGGTTTTCTTGCATCTATTTTTTTAACTGTTGGTAATGAGTGATCCCATGTCATATATTATCATTTTCTATAATGCTTTGTGACTCATGTTTCAAATAGTTTTCAGCTATATCAGTTTTATAATGTTTGCACAATCCCCAGTGCAACAGTCTTGCCACAGTATTATGCCTTTCAGTATACAATCATTTTGCCATTAGTATATCACATCCAGCAGCAAGATGTGTGACTGTTTACAATTCTGTTTTACAAAACCTACATTCATCTCTTTCTTCCACATGGTCAATGGACTTTGTAAACCAATGTGTATGTAGTCCACTATCTTGAGTCACCAATATTAACCTTTCATCTTTACGTTTAGATTCACCTCTCATTAACCATTCCTGCATTCAATCCTGATAAACATGAAGTTGTTCCAGGAGTTTTCTGTACTTGCAACTATAGTTATTCATTTTCCACATTTCTTGCCTTCTCATCTGAGCCTTCACCTTAAATTTTTTTTTTTTTACACATCATTCGCTGCCTGATTTGTATCTATCCCAGCATGGCATAGATATGCTTCTGTTAAACTATGCACAGGGAAGTCATCTTAGACTTATTCTCGTGTTTTAAAACTTTCACTACATTTGGGTCTTGTGAGCTCAGCAGATATGTATGCAGTCCTAGGATTACAGATCACTACATGTAATCAATTTTGAGGAGGCCAATACATCCTTAGAATGGGGAATATACAGTCTTGTATGCACTGATTTTTATAAATCATTTGATAAGCATGAAGCATCCTTCTTGTTTTCCTGTCCAACCAATCCAACACCTTTTGGGGCTAGTCAGTCACTCTTAAACTGTAAGTTAGGACCGCAAGAGCAAATTGGTTTATAGCTTTGACTTTTATCCTAGATGTCAATGCTGTTTTCAGTATTAATTTTAGTCTTCTAAAATTTTCCATACCAAGTTTTATTCACATTTGTTCATTTTTTATTGTTGATCCTCCATCAGTTCATAAATATTTATACACACCCTCTTGCTCAAGTTTTTTTATGTCACCTTCCTGTCCCAGGCTGATGTTTTCTTGGTGCTGCAGCTTTCCTGCTTTAAAGGTTGCTGTTGCACATTTATCAAGACCGAATGACATTCTTATGTCATCTGAAAAAGGTTTGAGTACCTGCAGTTGCACTTTCAATTCCTCATCTGATGAACTATAGAGTTTTAAATCATCCACAAAATGAAGATGAGATGTCCTTCCACTTTGTTGTTTTCTGGGAGCCAAGCTGTAGTCATGACATAATCTTTTCAATAGACAGCTTAATGGGTTAAGGGCAATACAAAAGAGCAGTGGTTACAAAGAGTCACCCTATCCCCCTTTGAATTTTTATCACTGGAAAAAATAAATTGCCCTTTATCATGGCTTACCTGCAAAGTAGTTTGCCACTGTTAATGGTTGTGATTATGTAATTGATTGGTGGTGGGTGTATTTTATACATTTTAAGCACTCTTTTATCTATAAATGTGGAATACTGTCAAATGCAGTTTTGTAGTCTATCTATACCACAGATTTTTCCTCTTTTTACAGTTCTCCATTGTGATTTTTTTTAACAACAAATGATACTCTGTTCCATATGACGTTCTTTTGTTGCCCTTTTGTTCTATTGCCACAACTGAGTTTTCTTCTAAATGCCTATAAACTCTGTCAGCATCACTTCCAGTGTATAGTTTATATGTCATTGGAAGGCAAGTTGTTGGTCTATAGTTTTTAGGATAGCTTGCAGGTTTGGTCTTAAGTAGGAAAATTGTTTTTCCTGTTGTTAACCAGGTTGGTGTCTGTTCTGGGTACACATATAGATAGTTCTTACTCATGGCTAAATCTTCATGTAAAGATGGCAATACTTTTAACATGAAGTTAGGTACTGCATCTACACCTGGGTTTTCCAATTAGAAGCTTTTCTTAACTTTGTTTCAGTCTCTCTGGACATTAATTCATCCTATTTCATATTCTGTACATTTGAACTTCTTATTCTTTCTTTTACTTCATCTATCCATTCAGCATCTTTATTATGTTCCACAGTATCTTCATATATATTTCTTCAAAATGTATCTATTTCTTCTTTTTTTTGCAGATGTTTCAATTCCTTTTGTCTTGTTTCCCAATTTTCTATAAAACTTTTTTTGGGTCATCAATAAATTGCTTATTTTGTACTTTTCCTTTATATTTATCTGGATATCTTTTAATTTTTTTCTGCCTGTGCTGATATTTTTTAGTTTATTATTTGTTATAGTGCACGATAGAGCCTGATCTGTTCTGATACTTGCTTATATCACATTGATCTTTATGAGTATTTTTGTTGATATGTTCCGTCTCCTATATGCTTCTAACAATGACACTTCTTGTCTTAACTGCTTTTTGTTTTCTCTATTCGGTACTTCTATGATGGCATTTGATTTATCCCCTTACTTTCCCTTACTGCTCTGTGTTTTTGTTGGTAAAACTTTATGTGCTATTAATTAAGAGTGACAGTAATATATCCTATTTACTTCTGTTATATAACAGGAATATCTATGAAGAGTTCTAATTACTGTGTTCATTTCTTTTGTCAAACTTCTAACTTTTGGGGTTTTATTGACTTTCTGTAGTCTATTTCTTTCATTGATCTTAATATGTCTGTCCATAGCTATTAAATCAAGCAACTCTTCTCTTAGATAATTTTCTTCTAAACTGAGGGCACATTCTTTGTTTTCAATTTCCCTCAGGCATTCTATAGAAAGTTCCAGAGCATCTACCTGTTTCACATTCTCTTCCTTTTCATTCTGTGTCAGACATTGCTCTTTCATATGGGACCTCACTGGCCTATCACTCCACAAATTGACTGAGTCAGAGTTGTCACATTTTCCTGTTCCTTCCCTTGCTGTGCTACTCCAACTGAACTTTTGTACTGGTTTCCTGTGGAAGGCAACACTGATTGGATATTTCAAACTCCGCTGATTTCACCTTAATTTGAGGATCCATTGCTGTATCCTGTTGTGATGGTATCAGAGCTAGATTTTCTAAACTAAATCCTTCACTTTGCAGGTAATCCATAACCTCAGTTTCTATTTCTTTAACTTTTCCATCACTAATCCTCTTTTCTACTTTTCCTCTTTGTTTTCTTATTTTCTAAAATTGTAAAATGTTCCATATCCAGATGCTTTGCCTATATTTCTCTTCAAATATCATTGCTGCTGCTCTTTTTGTATTCATTAGTTTTGCTTTTTCCTTTGCATAAATATTGCACCACATTAAATCTATTTTCTTTCCCATGCCCATATTTATTCTTCAGATGTTTCTTGCTCTTCCTGTTTCTCCTTACTTGGAGGACTCATTGTTCCATCATGCTGTGGTATAACCTGTGCTGGACTTTCTACACCAAATCATTTACTTTGCAGGTATTCCATTAACTTCAACTTCTATTTTTTAACTTCTGCTCTACTAATCTTCTGTTCTACATTCCCCCTTTGTGATCTTACTTTTTGTATTGTGAAATTTTTCATATCTGGATGCCCTTGCCTGTATTTGTCTTTGAATATCTTTGGGGTTGCTTTATTCATATTGATTAATCTGGCTTTCTCCTTTGCATACATATTGCACCATATCAGATCTCTCTTTCTTTCACATGTCCATATTTTGCTTATATAACTTTTAAAAATCTTTAGATTTTGTTCTTTATATTTTTGCAGTTCCTCAGTTGCTTCTTTTTCCAAACGGCCCAAGGTGTTTTGGTCTATATAATTGTTTTTCATAACTTTGTTGTATTAATGAACACACATTTTTATTTGAAGCTTCTGACAATTTTTCTTGCACAAGTATTTTTCTTTCCTCTAACTTCTTTCTTAAAGTTTGCGTATATCTTCTGTCTGGAAATTCTGTGTTTCTTGCATAATAGTAACAATATATAATTTCTTTCTTACCCTCAATAGTCCACTCTATCATCTTTATAGCTATTTTTGGCCTATCAGTTTTTGTGACTACAAAAGGGAAGCCATCCTCCCCCTGAGCCAGGCCTAGCACCATTGTAGGACTGTTTCTGTGTCTTGAGGGTTCTATACTGTCATTTTTTCCAGTTCTGGAACCAGTGCACCCATTAGAATTGGGCACTTTTTATCCTGGATCTTCTACATCCAGCTATCTTTTTTATTTTTTAACCTACTTCTGTCCATGATATATGCTATATAAATATAGTCTATATATCAGTGTTGTCTTGGTGAGATTTTGTGAAAAACAGGATCCACCTTGTGAAGGTACTGGACTTGAGGATGAATTCAATTCCAGCAATACTTCTCTCCTTTGCTGGTTGCTTTTATCATCTCTCCATTCAGACTCCAAGTCTCTCCACTGTGGTATCCATTATGCGTGGAGAATAGCTATTGAGGTGCCCTTGATAAAGGTGGTCTGGGAATTACAAGTCTAGTAGTCTCACTAACACTGATTACAAGGCTATGGAATGTAATATTGCTGAAATAATAAAATATCCAAGCCAGTAAAGCAAGTTACAAGATGCATGAAATAATCACTTTAATAGTTAAAAATGAAAATAAAAACAGGGTTAAGCGCTTTTGTCCAACAACGTCTTTCATTAAAACTTCATTAGATCTTCTTGTTACAATCTACCACTTCCTCTTTTAAAACAATGAGTCACATCACAAAATCAGCTGACACTAGGCGAATATCTTTCAAAGCTTTTTAAAGTTCCAAGCATTAAACATCAAAATAATGCAGTTAATTTAAATACAGTAAAATACATTTCTTCTACATAAAATAAAATTAATATAACCAAAAGGCCTATTTGTTGAGAAAAAAAAGTTAGATAAACAGGATAATTCATAGAGTTATGCATGTCAAAACCTTATACATTTAAAAGTGTGGAAAAGGTATATTTGTTATTTAAGATACATGGGTTACAACCTTGCAACTTTTAATCTAAAAACACTAGTAATTGAAATGTGTTCATTTAACCCTGTTTCTGCAGATTACAATGTCCTCCCACTTATCTCCTCTAGGAGACTTTTCACATCTGTTGATGATAAAAATAGGACTGTTTTAAAATTAACACACTTGGGGGAATGTTTCTAAAGGGTGTCTCTATAGTCCTTCCCCAGGATTCAATAAACTCCATGCAGGAATAGTGCTATTCCTGCATGGAATGAACCGTGGCTGTTTCCACATAGCCTTAACAGCAGCACACCTTGCATATTCATGAAGGCGTGCTACTGCTAAGTCTAAGTGGACATGAACACTACTGAGTGCAGGGGGCGTGTAGAGCCCACACATCTAACACACCCCTTGCACTCTGAAAGTGCCATACAGGAATTCTTAAATGCATTGCAGTGTCTGTGGACATTGAAAGCAAAAATAATAGTAAAATAGTGTCCACAGACACTGAAATAAATAAGACATCATGAAATAAAGGCAGGGTGTGTGTGACAGGTACTGCCACACGCACCCTGCATTGTCAAAGTACCGTATGGCACTTTCCAAGTGCTGTCAGTATCCGCAGACACTGAAAGCAGGAAGTTTAGATAGGAAGCAATGCAGGGGGTGTATGACAGGTACCGTCATACACCCCTTGCATTGTCAAAGTGCCATACAGCACTTTCCAAGTGCTTACAGTGTCCGCGAACACTGAATGCAGCTATGTAGATAGGAAGCAATGCAGGGGATGTGTGACAGGTGCTGAGACACATCTCCTGCATTGCAAAATTGATGTACAGCCATACCCCTCAACTGTACAGGTTTTCGCAGAATGTCCAGATGTCATTCATAAAGTCATTTATTGCACTGTGGAGCTTTTCTCCCTGGGCATCCACTGAAAAAGGACCTGTGTTCAGTGGAATTTCCTGGTAAACAAATATAAATAAATAAATAAAATAATGGGGGGACATATGCCCAAAAATAGGGACACCTTTTAAATATTGCCCCTACAAACTCAGAAAGTTGATAGAATAACAGGTTTTGCAATAGCATGGATTTCCTGAAGGGTATGAAGTCTGAAACTCAAATGTCTGTCATTATTTTCAGACTTAAACCCTGAGTGATTTGCCAATGATTTGCTAGAAAACCACAATCATATGAGAAATGAACCAAAATTATGAGGCAAAAATGTGGACATTCTGCAAAAATCTGTACAGTTGAGAGGTATGCTGCATCATATTGTTGGTGTGTTCCCCCAAATATCTGCCCTACCTGGCATTGAGCAAGGATTGGAGTCATTAAACAATGACAGACATTTCAGTTTAAGACTCCACATCAATTGGAAAAGTCATGCTAATGCAAAACCTATTATTCTATCAAATTTCTAAGTTTATAAGAGCAATATTTAAAATCTGTCCCTATGCGTCCCCTTATAATAGCCCTTACTGTGACTGACAAGGAGTACTGATACATGAATAAAGTGGTTTTATTAATTTCCTTTTTTATTTTCTATTCTAAGGCATGTTTAGGCATAGCTGAGTGGATTTGTGCATTAGGGCCCTCTGCTTAGCATTGGTTAAACATCTCATAGCAGCTAAATAAAAATGTATACCTACAATCTCAATAACGCAATAGCATAGTGGTTAGAGTCCTGGCTTTGCATGCAGGAATTCATGGTTCAAGTACCAAAACAGGCACTTTACTCTTACATGGGAAAGCATAATTTTTGTATGCTAAAATATGTAGTAGGTGATATTTGTCACCCAGGGTAGTGTAGCTGGTTTAAAATGGAAGTGTGAGTGCATATAACATGTGAAATCACCCATGTATACACAAATGTCCCATACAGTATAGTCACACCCCAAGGTAATGTAATGAAAGCACACAGGGGGATGTCATGTAAAGTAAATCATATACATTTAATAATATGCCAGTAATGACAAATTAATCTACAATCCTGATATTTTTTTAAATGAAAACTGAGCAATGTTAAGCAGTGCTCAGCTATGCATAGCCAGTTTAAGGATTGCTTAGACATAAATTCTAAGCAGCAGTTAGCTTAGCTAAGTGGGTTTGCACACTGTTAAGCAGTGCTCAGCATTTACCCCTTTAAGCACTGTTCAACTGAGCTTAGCAGATTTGCACACCGCTAAGCTGGGCTTGATGGTTTAAAAATGGTCCAATGATGGTAAAGGGTGGGAATATGGCCTTATTTAAAATGTATAGGCAGGAATACAGCCATAACCTATTGTAGTTGATCTGTGCAGGTACTATGTCAGGCGTTGGTGAAGGTGTGCAATTTTGGAAGCAGCGCTGGGGCATTCAGGAGTCCAGGGTCATGGCTGGACTCCATGTAGAAAACCATGATGAGAAACTGCTGTAGGGCCAGTACCAGGGCTCACAATACAAAGCAGATGCCCAGGACCATCTTTCATGTGATCTCACCAGTGCTACTGGCATCCCCTAAACTGGTGAGCAGGTACGGCATTATTATGCCTACCTAAAGCGGATGAAGGGGGCACTCTTGGCCAGTGGATCCAAGATGCATGGGCCTGGAATGCTGCAGTAGTGTGTAAGAATCAGTATCAAGTAGTTTGTACCAAAGTCTAGCCGGAGTATGTCATAGACAGGTGTGCATAATGTTTGTTTTTAACCCCTGCAGCTGCAGCAGAGAGGGCTAGCAACATCAAAGCTCATGCCGACAGACTGTTAAGGGTGCACCGACAGGCTGGTGAGTACAAATCTATCTTGCAGTATATAGTGCAAATAACTAATAAGGAGTACATTGTTTACTGCCAGTAGGTATACTGTTACTGTGTTATCTGAATAAATAAAGTTTGTCCAACTAATACTGATCTACAGAATATGTTGTACTAAAGCACTGTGTCATGTCACTGTAATAAAGATCTATACCACAAACTGTTGTGTTTACTCTGGTATGTTCATAGGTTCATAGGTGTGTACTAGGCTAATGGCCCTAGAGCCTTTACAAACCTAGCCCATAGAAGTGCCCTTGCATCGCGCCACCTGATGTTAGTTCCCAGTGCCTCTATCAAGTAGAGCCACTGGCGTGATCCCCGAGGTGAACTTTCTATTACCCATCCACTTATCAAGATTTCTTTTGAAGAGGGACAGCGAGGTGCTCTGCTTGACATCTATGGGAAGTCTATTCCAGAGCATGGGCAGTCCCTGGGTGGGAAACCTGTCCCTCCAGCATGTTCTGCTGATTGTGGTAATGACTTTGAAGTCTCTGGAGCATGTGGTGCAGAGGGATTGGGATTTCTTTAGATGTATCATTTCTAACAGAGCTGGGTCAGACATGCCTTTGTAAGTCAAGCAAAGATTGCCTCTAAGTAGGCGATATGAGACAGAGAATAGCTGGAGTCTTTTAAGTATGTCCATGTAGGACATGTGTTTAATGCCTAGGATCCTCTTCGTGAGGTACTTTTGTGGCCTCTCTAGCTTTTGCTGGTGTCTAATGAGATACATGCCAAATGGGGCATTAGACTCAATGATTGGTCTAATGAGGGAAGAGTAGAGAGAGATGATGACCTCTTTTTTCCTGGATGCAAAACCCTTGGTAATGAGATGTGCCACACAGAAGGTCTTTCTGACCACAGTGGCAATGTGGTGGTCAAAGGACAGGTTGGTGTCAACCTGCATCCCTGGATCTCTTATAATGCCTTCAGTATTCAGTGGGCTCCCATCAATGTGGTAATTAGTGGGAACTGAGATTTTACCAAAGGGGATGACAACACACTTTTGGCATTAAGCTTAAGGTCATGGTTTCAACACCAGTCATTGGTCTCAGTGAGGACTTTCTATAGGATGTTTGCATCACTTGGGGAGTTAATAATGGCTCCCAGTTTGCAGTTGTCTGTGAACTTGGTCAGCCAGAGTCCCTTTGTGTTGGCCTGGACTTCTGAGAAGTAGATGCCAAACAGGAGAGGACCCAGGACCGATCCTTGTGGGACTACACTCATGACTGGTCAGCAGTCTGACTTGGAGTCTACTACTTTCACACTGTGTGTTCTATCTGTGAGCCAATTTGAAACCCACCTAGTGATACAGGGGTGGATGCCTAGTTTGGTGAGTTTATCAATAATTCCCAAGTGAGGAATGGTATCAAAGGCCTTGGCCAGATTGAGCTAGGCTGCATGTACTGCCTTACTGTCATCCACAGCCCTGGTGACTGACTCAAAGAGAAGTCAACCAGGTTGAGCAAGCATGATCTCCCTTTCACAAAGCCACATTGCGTGGGGTCTAGAGTTTGGAGATTTCCTATATCTTTGTTAATCATGTCCATGATGATGCACTCCATAGCTTTACATATCAGACTTATCAGGCTAATGGGGCAATAATTCCCAGGGTCTGTATTTGTTGTAGAAATAGAATGTATAACGGTTCTCCACAGCACATTTGGCTTTTACAGCATGCATTAACTGAGATTGTTCTGAGAACAAGCTGTTAAGAAAGACTGTAGATTGTGGAGCTGTGAAACAAGACATAAATCAAATATGAAATATATACTGCACTAAGCTCTGAACCCTAATAGTAATGTGTAATGTATCACAGTGTGTCCCATGCAGCATTGCCTTGTGTTAAACTTTGCTTTCTAGATTGTATTATTTCAAAGGATTACTGCACAGTACACTATCATGCATGCATCTCAGGATTACAAGGTCCGACTGTCTAACCAAGAGAGTATTAGCTACAAACCAGTCAAACAAGAAACAGCAGTTCCCCAGTAGCTCAGTGTGATGAGAAATAGCTTAGTTGTTAATTTTGCACATGCAGACATGGTTCGAATCCAGGGAGTTGTAGTAAGATGTGTGCATAATTACACACAAACAATCAAGAATAAATGTAGAAACAGTCAGGTACTGTTAACAGACATTTTCAACAGAGGTTTTACAGGTAAAGAAATATTGATAGTAACTATATGAAGGGTATACTAATACACTGTGTACAACTGTTCCACTGTCCAACCCCATGCCTGCAAATAACAGCAGGATAAGTGCATACAACATACACACTTCCCGATACATGTCTCTCAAGTGTCATGCTGTCAGGGCTAGTGGTCACTGCTACCAATAACCCTAGACACAGATAGAAACCAGGTGAAATATGCCAGTAGGACACTCACATAACAACAGTGTAGGGTACCCATT
Organism: Protopterus annectens; assembly: GCF_019279795.1. Lineage (NCBI taxonomy): Eukaryota > Metazoa > Chordata > Ceratodontiformes > Protopteridae > Protopterus > Protopterus annectens. The sequence continues at coordinate 285,621,785 of NC_056740.1, forward strand.
CTGTGCCAGATATGTAATCCTGACATGTACGAGTCCCCTCTAGTCATGTACTTAGAGTTGTCACAGTTTGCCCCATACCATTCCAGTTTGACAGTTTAACAGGTATGTTTGTGCTACAGATTCTATGGGCCATAGGCAGATGTAAAGTGAGGGCAGACCCACAGAGTATTGAGCAGTTTTGTTGTGAAAAATAGAAACCTAAATAGTTGTTAATGGACTTTTTGTTTCCCCCCACCCATTATCTTTGTCAATAATTATTAATATACTACAGGTATGTTGTTCTCAAAACCTAATGTTGGGACTTGTGTCTTATTATTGTTTGTATGTTTGATTGGTTGCATGCTAACATACCTTGTTCAAATACCATTGTTGGTGGCCTGTTGCCGTCAATGTAACTGGCATGCTGTTATAATGCTTACTGTTGTTCCATTTATGCATGTGTTCTGTTTGCTATGCAAATGTTTCAAATCTGTTGTATGGGGTTAACTGGAACACCCACGCATGCTGTTATAACTAATTTTGAAATGTTTTGTTCATGATTAATCAATATAATTTGTAAATCCTCAACACCATAGCATGTTTGTGAAGGCAGATCCCCGTGGATCTGCCTGTCCTGCCTCATTTGGCCATGGCACCGGTCCCCAACACGTGTGGGACCCAACCTAGAACTGCCTCCTCCACTGGTCCTGAACCACCTGTGGGTGGAACCACCTTGGGGGATGAGGCTCACCCCCCTGGGTGCGAGTGTGGAGAGCAGCCCATCATCTGCCACCAGTTCCTGGCTATGATGCTCAGCGTCATCCACACAGAGATGGATGGATGGCTGTGCCAGATGGAGGGCTGCCTAGTGCACCTCAAGGGGCAGGTTGCCGCTCCTATCGGGTCTCCAAAACAGCCACCTTTGGGGCCATGAAGGTGCAGTGGTGACTGCCCATGGGTGGGGACCTCAGTCCCACTGTATCCATTTGGGGGCTCATGGGCTTCGGATTCCCAACCACCCTCCCCGTCAAAGGTGTTTACCCCCTCATGTGTCATATATTGCCCCTGTCTGCTGTCTTGTCTGTCTGCAAATGCAACCTATCCTACCCAACCTACCTCCCGAACATACCTACAGCCCTTCCCCAACATCCCACTCTCACCTTAAAAAACAAAAAAAGGTCATCTGTCCCTCAATAAAATCATTGCCCCATACATAGTTCTACATTTTGCCTCCATGTACAGTGAAATTAATCAATCTACCCACAACTTATGCTACAAATGTCTGTCATCAACACCCTTCCCTGTGGGGTGTGAGGCTGTAAATTCCAAATTCTACACATTATTCACAGCTGTTGCTGCAGAAGAAATGTAGAGCTATGGTCCTTTCCTACACCCATCCTGCACATCCCTAGCTGGTTTCTCTAATGTTTTACCCCATGCTTGCCCTCATTTCACCACTTTCCTATCACCCTTTTCTTTCTTTTCTTTAATTAAAATTAGCCCGGGTGTAAGCGGAAGTAAGTGCTGCTAAGCAAAGCTAGGAAGACTTAACCATCAATCAGCATCGCTTAGCTTCACGCAAAACTGCTCATAACTGCTTAAAAGCACTTTAGTCACTCTGTCTCCATCAGCCCTTGTTCTGCCCCAGCAACAAAATAATCAGCCATCCCTGGTCTTAAACCCAGGACACTGTTCACTACAATCACAGCAATGTACCACTACACCATCGGAGCTGTGAAGATTTGTAATACTTTTACAAACATATCCTGCGTTATGGTCATTTAACATTAATGAAAAAAAGTCATTACTACTAAGTCTTGAACCCAGGACTCAGTGCACTACAATCATAGCAATGTACCTCTAAACCATCTAAGCTGTAGAAGTGTGTAAAACTGTTACAAACATATCATGCACTACAGTCATTTAACATAAGGGAAATATACAAATCTGTAGTACTGTTATATGCAAATATATATTTATATATATATATATATATATATATATATTTATATATATATATATATATATATATATATATATATATATATATATATATATATATATATATATATATATATATAAATATATATATATATATATATATAGAGAGAGAGAGTGATATATATATATATATATATATATATATATATATATATATATATTATATATATACATACATATATATATATATATATATATATATATATATATATATATATATATATATATATATATATATACACTCAACCTCCTTCTGCAAGACATCTGCAAAAAGTCTGACAAAGTGGCAGATAAAGGGGAAACAATAGTGACATATTTGAAATATGGTTGATATAAATATAGAAGTCTGCTAGAGTAGCATGGTTGGTTTTAATATATATTTTCTGATGGATTTCAGGTCTGAAACACAAATGATTGTCATCATGTACTGATGTCTATGCTCACATCATCCCAGTGATCTGTCAGAAACCCACAACTGGTATGGAGAACAGACCAAACATATGAGCCACGCATCTGGACAGTGTATAGACAGTCTATAGACATCTGGACAGTGGAGATGTATGACCGCAGTCATGTAACAGAATTGATAAACACTGAGAGCTGCCAATCATTTCACCCAGCACCTTCTGAACTACAGTTAGAACAACACGACACTACCCCAAATCAGCTCTGGGGAATTACTCATGCATTTGCAAATATGTCATGCACTAAAGTGATGTAATTGTAGGGAAAAGCAGACATTAGTGAGGAAATGTCCACCCACAACCATTTGCACCACAGTCACATCAACATACTAGTACCCCAACTGAACCCTAGAGTATAACAACTGTTTGAACAAACATATCTTGATTGTCAGTCACACACCACACTGACATATGCTGCCCCAGGTCACAATCTACTGGAAATACTGAGGTGTTACAGGACATTTCTCAGTCTGCCCCCTACAGACATACACACCTAATAGACCACCAGCAACTTTAGCAGCATGCACAGTCAGAGAGAAAAGGATCTATGACACTCATATCTGCCACTCTCCCTACTCAGCCCAACAAACATTTACACATTACACTGCTACACAATCTTGACAGTCTGGTAACAATGACCAGATATACATAACTCTCAACTGTACAGAGTTCCACAGAATGTACAGGATGTGGGACCATATTTATGGCCACTGCCACATACATCTTCCGGGAGTCTGCTAAGTCACTGGGATGATATCAGGAGTGAAGTCATTAAATCATGATATACCATACCTCTGAATCTTTTACTGCAGGACATCTGGACAAAGCCTGACATACTTGGGGGACAGGGGGCCGAAAAGAGGGACATATCTTACATAATGGTGTTACAGACTCAAACAGTTGCCAGTGTTACAAGGTTTGGTATAACATAACATCCCTGAAGGATATGATGTCTGAAACACAAATAGATGTCAACATTTACTGACTTTGCTACTCACAGTGTCCTACTGATTTCTCAAAAACAGAAATTGTCTGAGGAACAGACCAAACATAAGAGGAAACCCCCTGGGCATTCTGCAGACATTTGTACAACTGAGAGGTTTGTCAGAGACATATCACTGTCAGACGTCAAGTTCACACAAAAAGTCATGTCCAGACAAACCCTGTTAATCTAGCAATTTTCTATGTGTATAACAGCAATACTTACTTACAATCTGTAAACAATTCTAGAACTTTGTTCCCCATTTTGTTGGGCTGTCTCCACATTTCTTGTTTTGAGAGATATTTCCACTTACCTTATGTGAAGCTGTATCCCCCACACCTCCATAATGTACTCCTCATAGGTAAGGAAATGGGGCAAGGCCCACATAAAGGACTTAATTATAGCACTGTGTTGCTATGGCATTGGCTAATGGAAAGACAACGCAGCTGCTTTTGATGCAAGTAGCAAGTGGGAGACACCAACTGGTGCACAGGCCATCACCTGGTCATGAGCATTACCTACAAAAGGCAGGGTGCTGCCTATGCAAAACAGGTCTGAACCCATCTACACAGAGACAGACTGTGACTACACAAACCTAAACATTAGCATTATTATGAGTAAACACTTCAGAACTATAACAGGTGGGTCTATCTGACAACACCGACGCACTACAACACCGACAACGAAATCACCGACACCACATAACCGAAAGTTTACAAACACTAAACCTCACATGCCCGACACACCACAATCCCAACACTCAACAAACGAAAGAAATTCCCTGTCCAAAAAGCACACACACACAACAAAAGCACACCAAAATCCTTACAAACCCACACTAAACCTTACATACACAACTATCTATAACCTTAACCCAAACCCTAACCCTAAGGTCCGTCACTATCGCACACTCACCTAACCCGCGCCCTAACTCACTTAACCCACCCCTATCCCTAGAGTCCATCAATATCACACAATTACCTTACTCGCACCCTAACACTAACATCCGTCACTACCGCATACTTACACAGCCTTTTCACATGTCGGTGTTCTCAGCGTTGGGGTTTTCATCCGTCGGTCATCTCAATTTTCGATCTTCTGGTGTCGGTGTTCTCATCGTCGACGTTGTCAGGTAGACCCATAACAGGTATGTCAATCAATTAAGCATGTAATGGAATGTAGAAGGGGATGCAATAATGTGACATAGGAAGTTAAACACTAGGTCAAAACAAGACTTCCTGGACTCACATGTATCTGTTCAGCACCTATGGCCATTCCTGCTGTCATGTCTGCAGTGACAAAGATCACAGCTCTGGACCCTGACTCACCCCAGCAAAGGTCAGCTTACGTATGACACCTACTAGAGTGTCTGTTGTCTAATACTGACTGACACTGCTAGGCCAGCTACCTGGGATGTTGTAAATATTTATATGTCACCTCTGAATGGTACTATGATACATATGCATAGTACACAACTGGCGCAGAAGTGTGCGTTGATCTGTATGTTATATACTGAGCTCATACCTTGCAACTGTCCAGAGTGTTGCAGACTGACCACATGTTTGCCTCATATTTGTAGCCACTGCCTCATACAGTTGTATATTGTCTGGCAAATCACTGGCAATGCAGTAAAGACTGAAGTCATAACATAGCATACATTTGAATTTCAGATGTCATATCCTGTGGACTGTTCCTGTGAATGCAAAACCGTCTTTGCTAGCAACTAAGTGTGTCACAGCTAGATTTATAAAGTGTCACTATTTTCTGGCTTTTGCCAACCACTGATGTGTGCCTTTGTGCAGATGTCTTCCTCTAGCAGGAGATAGGGATCTTATCATGAAACTCATGTCATTGCAAGCGTACCTTGTCCTGAAGGATGTTGGCATATGTGCAGTCACTGACACCTGGTTCGCAGCTGTGGAGGGCACACTAACCTTGCCAGGTTACACATCCCGCCATACATGTATACCCCAAATGGAGGGCTGTAAAGCCACAGGCGATGGAGTTTTAAACATTACCATACACATAAGCACATCCAGGCTGGCCAAACAGTATGACACATGGGAGACATCCCAAGTGCAGTTAACTGTTGACAAAACATCTACTCAAATCATAGCTAGCTACAGACCTCCAACCATGACTTTGGACACCCACTACGCCTATCTGGACTTGCTTGTATCTGTCAGGATTTAAATGTCTACCCTGCTCCTGGGTGACTTTAACTACCCAACCATAGTGTGCATGACTTATTCTACCTGAACCTGAATGCACAGAAATTTCACAGCTTTTTCAATGGCAATACATTGGATCAGTTGGTCAACACTTCAATGACAAGTGGAAATATCCTGTACCTGGTCCTAACCAACATGAGTAGCCACTGTAGCATTCCTACAGTGTCATCCCCCTTGGTAAGATCTGACCACATAGCCATCACTGTTGAGGTCACCATCTCCCCTACCCCCCCTTGTCAGGGTCAAACAAAATAAACTTTACAAAGATGACTTTAAATCTCCTCAGAGCAGGTAGAAGTAGCTTTTCAGCCACTGTCCTGTCAGTTGGAACTAGCAGTAGTGTCCAAGCCCAACAACACAATACTATGTGAGCATCTACATAGCTGTATGGACTCAGCAATATCTGAGGACAACATCATCTCCCTCAAGGCAGGGTAAACCTCTGTGGTGGACAGTAACAATACACAAATACCATAATAGGTGGAAATAATTGCTGGACAGGGCTAAGAAGGAGCAGGTGCCTAATTGGAAGCAATGTCACCTTGGTCTGAACAAGCAAATAAAGTCACAGCTGAGTTACTCTAAGGCTATCTTTGATGTAAATTGTAGACATTCACCAAGGCCAATCACTAGGCCTCCCACTCATATGTCTGCAATCCCAGAGGCAACAGCCACATCTGCTCTGTAGTGGTGGCTAATAACATGACATACACATACGGCATAGATATAGCCAACCTACTTCAGACAGATTTAGTGTAAACATCACTCCCGTTTTCCCCCATTGGTACACATAGACATGCACAGCACCTGCCCCCTCTCTTCATCATCACAAAGTAGGTCCATAATGTCCTCTCAAAGGCAACATGCAGAAGTCTCCACAGGACTGATACCATCCCTGGCTGCATCCTACATGAACTCAGGCATGAGCTCTCAGCTCCATTATACACTGTAGTCAACCAAAGTCTGAGCACCAGTGTCATCCCATCTGCATAGAGGACAGCCACTGTCAACCCTATACACAAAGGTGGAGCAATCCACTAACCCAGCCAATCATATCCACATCAGCCTAACTAGCCTGATCTGCAGAGGCATGGAAGCCAATATCAAGGACCATATAAACAGGGACATCAGCAACCTCAAAATGCTTCAGCCCACACAGTGTGGTATTGTCAAAGGGAGATCAGGCCTGTTAAACCTGGTCAACATCTCTGAAGCGGTCAACAAACACAAGGATGAGGGGAAGATAGTGAACACTGCCTACCTTCACCTAGCCCAAATCTCTCACAATAATCCCCAGGTGGCCATGATACATAAGCCTACACTGCTAGGCATCAACCTGTATGTTACCAGGTGGGTAGCTAACTGGCTCAATGATAGCACCCACTCAGTCAAAATAGTTGAAGCCACCTCTAGTAGTAGACTCTTACAGAGTGGTGTACCCCAAGGGACGGTCTGAGGGCCTCTACTGTTTGAGATATATGTTTCTGAGGTACAAGACAAAACCAATGGCATGTGGCTGACCAGGTTTGCAAATGATTGCAAGCTGGCCACTGTCTTACATTCCCCTACTGATGCGAGCACGCTCCAAGAGGCCATTACCAAATTAATGACTGGTGCAAGAAGCATTGCCACAAACTGAATGCCAGGAGATGCATCATTTTCCTTGTTGTGGTAGATGTCATCCACACTAATTATGACAGTAATAACAATGTACTGAGCATGCAATCAGGTATGAGGTGACTTGTGCACCAAGGTTGATAGCAACCTGACAGTTTCCCACCATGTGGGGACGACCATTGTATGGAAGGCTATCTACACGGCCAACCTCACAAATATGAGTATGTCATTCTGGAACCATGGGGGTCACAACATCCCGGTACTCCACCCTTATCAGAGGCATTACCAAGTACAATGGCTCCTTTGGCATGTATCTTGCCAAGCAAATGCAGCAGTTGCAGAAACCACGGAGAGTCCTGATCAGGCAAGTCCAGGGTCGGCAACACCTATCCTATACAGTTAGTTTGAAAGCCCCGTCCCTGTACTCGGTCTCATGCAGACTGATCATAGGCGACCTGTGTCTGGCATACAATGCCATTTCCAAACCAGCCTTGATGGCATTTCTGCATATCTGTAAGACAAACCCCACTCACTCAACATGCATGCAAGGCCCTCATCTGGTCTGTGACATGTATAGTTTTTGTTGGTGGTATAGTGTAGTCTCCCTCCCCATGTCTAGCAGAGAATGTGTATATCCCTCTTGAAGAAGATGGACAACTGCATGGGTAATGGAAAAGACACCCCTGGGATCCTGTGTATGTCCCAGCTGGACAGGGGAAACAGGTGCTGACTTTGAAGGGACATGTACGGAAGTCTGTGCTAGGATTCTGAAGACATCCGTGCCAATAGCCTGGTACCATCTTATGAAGCTATGCACCTAGTACTTTACATGATTCCTGTATGTATTGCATTCTCTTGTTCTTTCATTAGTTATTATCACATATTGTTACATCTTGTCATTTTGTCTGCTCTGTATAGCAGTAAGTCAGCTCTTACAGTACTTGCATATGTACTTGGTGACACTGTATAGTTCACTCCAATAGCCTTGGTCATGATCACACTTACCATTCTGCTAATAGGCCCATCACACAGTAGGATTTGTCACCCTTTATTGAGGGCCTCACAGTAGCTGTTAAGGAGATGGAGTGTGGCAGTCAGAACTATGGAAAGGTCTGGCCTGAAGTGTCCATAGGTGGCAAAGCAGTGACAGAGTTTACCAGAAGTATGTTTGTATGTGTGTGTGTGTGTGTGTGTGTGTGTGTGTGTGTGTGTGTGTGTGTGTGTGTCTAGCAGCAAAGATAATACTGCAGGCTATAAATATACATATGTTGTCTTCCCCTCACAGGTGAACATTGGGATTTGTGTCTCTCCCCCTTATAACCTGATGTCAGTGTCTTAGCAGACTCTCTTGATGATGGTGGTCATAATGAGGCACAGGAGGGGTTGATGGGTCCTGAATTTGTGCCATTGGTTGGTATCTCACCTTCACCCACAATGTCCCTGAACACAGTCAGTATGCCCACACACATCCAGTCCCCAGCAGCCACAGATAATGGACAGTTGGAGGGTGGTGGCATGGAACAGGCTAGTGTGGTGACTTATGGCAAGTGTGAGTCTAGACACTAGCCATAACCATAGGGCAGGCGAGGTCACACACAGGCAGATGGACAGGGGTGTCCAACAGAGGACTGCTGCCCATCAAGCCCCTGTTGCAAGTCTCACAGCAGGTGTCACTGGATGCATGTTATAGTCCATAGTGGAGGCACAGATGCGTACTGACCTCAACACCAGACAGATGTTCATCATCATGAATACACTGCTTCCTGCCATGCATGATGACCTCCATGGAATTTGTGATGCCATAAGTTATTTTGCCGATGTTGTAGATGGACTGTGGGGTAAGACATTATCACTGCTCGACCGTGCAATGTCTGTGCTCAAGCATGTGGTGGGAGTAGGGCATCACCCAGGTAGATGTGGGTCAGCAACATGATCAGCTGAGAGGCCACATGGCTGTGCACATTCACAGTCCTGTAGTGCCAGTACCACCAGCAATATAAAAAAGAAATGGGCTGTCCACACCACTCCAGAGCAGGCTATAGGCACATGGTCCTGGCCAGTCCTATCAGGGATGTTGATCCAGCAGACAGAAGTCATCATCATGGAGTAGTCCTGCATCTGTCCTTGGACCTAGTGGAGCCAGTGAGATTCCTGGCAGGACCAATTCCCATGTCCCTGCCAGAAGATGGTGAACTGTTAATCCTGCCATGTATGGTCCATGGCTGTCTAACATAGTCCTATGTTAGGCATCTACATGTCTTGATTGTGTGTAGCCAAACACACACATCTCTATCACAGGCTGGTTACCACTAGACAGGCACAGCTCCTCTGCACGACACAGTTGAACACCACCCCTCCAGACACACACACACACACACACACACACACACACACACACACACACACACACACACACACACACACACAATGTCAACCATATGGCCCAGCCTAGGACTCTGGCAATCCCACACCACAACCAGTGCATGTGATGCTACTTGTGCCACAACCCTGTTATCCATACCATCGATGCAGGGACATGCTCATATGGGTCTGATGCACAGGGTGAATATAGTACAGTGTAGTAATGTAATGCTGTGTAAGGTGCTGTCTGCTGGCAATAGTTATGGTCACACATTGAGGCGTATGTACCTTGTTAGCCACGATGCATTATTACTGTTAGTACTGCTGACTGACTGTTGTGTCATGTACTATATTCTGTTTGTGTTCCAGGTGTCTGTGTGTCTGGACACAAACATACACACTTACAAACACGTGTACACACACATACACACATATATTTGCTGGAACTGAGAATAGAACCCTTGCATATCCAGTTATTTGCACTATACTGTTACATAATTATTGCACATGCCATGGAGCTTATAGGGCTAGGGATGTGCAAAGGTACTTCTAAGGGGAATTACATCAGCAGGACTGCTAAAGGAAGGCACTGGGAAGTGTACTGAGTGGAAATGGCATAAAACTGTTTCACCTACAAACAAACACATACACACACACACACTCACATTTATCAGGACTGAGATTAGAACCTCTACTTATCTAGTTATCTGTACTATAGTGTTACACAATTTTTGCAAGGGCTACAGAGCTTATCGGGCTGACAGGCGTCCACTGGTACTTCTAAGGTGAATGAAATCAGCAGATCTTGTGAAGCAGGGCAATGGGAAATGTACTGAGTGGGAACTCTTAATACTTAAACCTACACACACACACACACACACACACACACACACACACACACACACACACACACACACACAAAGACAGGTGCTGTGATATTATAACCCCCACCTCAGTACAATTACACAATGGAGCTCACCTTCATGCTGGCATGTGCCACTGGTTACAACTGGTATGCCACTGTCCGCAGCAGGAAGTCACTCTGTGCCATTCAGGGTACCCCTGTATATGACACTCTCTGTGTGTCCCCCTGTGTCTCTCTCTCTATCACTGTATGTCTCACTTTTCCCCATGTCTATATGTGTGTATGCTTGACATATTGTTATATGCTGCCATATATATGTCTGTATATCACACACAACAGATGCAGATATATCACATATGGGCCACCTACAGCTAGCTGAGGGTAATCTTGTCTAATGGGTGTGTGTAGGGACAGTTAAGATGTACATAGCTGTCTGTATGCAAATACATATATGCATAATACAGTCATATAGTCCAATGTGGGTTCTGACATGGGCTGTGATTCTCTAAGTGTAGGAGCATGCCCAGTATGACCTTCTATAGAGAGAGTGGGACTCCATTCCAAAAATAGTTGTACTTAGGTCTGGGTATTTGTGTGTTACAGCCGTTCCTCTCACAAGTAAACAGAAATTTGCTACAGGAACAGGATTTGTTTTAGCAGACATTTTCTGATGTATCTGAAGTCTGACACTGGAATGTATTGTGTCATTACCTAGTGACAGACATCCTCAGAACATCACAGTGCTTTACCAGTGGAATACAAGATGTATAATGCACAGAACAATATTAGGAGCCCAACTATAGACATCCTTGCCCAAATAGGCCAGTTGAGAGGTGTGGCTACAACCAGTTGACTGATGAAGCTGTGTAAACAGTCCAGCAACTTGGTGATATACTGACTGGGGATCTCCTGCTTGTGTGGTATTCCTCTTACCTGAAAAGTCATATCCTGGTGTGCCATACCTCTCAACTGTACAGTTTTTGACAGATTGTCCAGATGTTTGTCTAGAAGTTTCATCCAATTTAAATAAACTTGTGTTTTTATGGCAAGTTAGTTGCATATAACTGAAGACTGACGTTACAAAATAATGACAGACATCACTGTTTCAGACTTCATAACCTTCAGACAATTCCTGCTAATGCAAACCCATTATTCTACCAACTTTCTCAGTATGTAAGGACAATATTTACAACACGTGCCTATCATTTGGCCCTTATCCCACTTTTATTTATGACCTTGTCCAGATGTCTTGCTGTCAGAGGTTGAGGGGTATGGGTGTGGGTACAGAGTGTATTCTACTGTGCAGAAATGTCCATTATATGTGTAGTATATTCCACATAGCACTGTGACTTCCAGGTATGTCAGTGGCAGAGCTGTACAGAGTAATGTGGTGAACCACTGACAGTTCTGTATAGGTTGATAGGTTATGACATTAGTAGGGTATTGGCCCTGAAGCCCTTATAACCCATGTAGACAAGAGTGTAGCCCATGTTAAGACATGTCAGCATACAGAGCTCATGTTCAGCAGGGACACAGGTGGAATCACAGGACTGTTTTGTGTTTCCCATGCACTTATACAGGGAGCACATCACTAGGGATATTGAGGCACTTGGCTTGCTGTGGACAGGGAGTGTGTTCCACAGATGGGGGAGTGTGTGGGACACATATTTGTCACACCGACAAGCCATACTGCTATCACAGACCAGGTTGATGCTGCCCCTACAGGTTGATGGAGGGGGCCTTGAGTTCCAGATGTGCAGCAGTCCCATCAAGGCAGGTCTGGATTGCTTTGTATGCCAGACAGGGGTCACCTCAGCAGAGTCTGTATGGAATGGGGTAGAGGGGCAGTGCTGTTAGCCTATCTCTGTAGGGTAGGCGTTTGGGGTAAGGCCTTAGTCTTTGCAAGACCCTGGTGTGTGGAGTCTACATGATCTATGGTGTGTAGGTTTGTAGAGGTCTCATGTGTTTTTGCCTCTGAGGTATCCCTTGTTTAGGTTTTTGTTTTGTTGCAGACCTCCACTTACATGGGTGTATGTTGTGTATTTGCAGGTGATGTTTACTGGCTCCATACACTACATGGCACCTATGTTACTGCACAATTTATTCTGGTGTGCACATTCTCCATTTGTCTGGGCAGTGGTTCCCCTTCCCCCTATGTGTGTATCTTTGTCCTTCTGTAGTCCAGTCACAGGCTTTGGCCACAGTGGCTGCTGTTATGTATTTGTATTTCTGATGTGAGCGGGGTAAATGTCATAACATCACACACAAGGTTGTGGACTTCACACCTCTAAATGTACCTATTTAGCAGGTTGTCCATCATTGCACCACTGCTTTTGCTGTGGTCCTTAGATGGTTTGTGTTGCTATATGTTATTATGAGGCTACATGTGGGCCTAGCTGTCATACCATCACAGAGTGGCATCTGGACAAGCCCATATATGACAGTCAGATAAAGGCTCACACACGGGGACTGGTTGTTAATAATGTTCTGCCAAACACAGACAGTTGAGAGACCAGTTTGGTAATTGCTTGCTTGCTCTTATGAGTATGATGTCTGCTTCCCCACTGTCTGCCATTGCTGTTTTGACATGACCCTTTCTTGTTTTGCAAATAGTTGGCAGGCAAATGCAATGTTAGGACAAGCAGAACATATATACAAGGCATATTTGTGCTCCTTCTGTGACAACCTCTGTCATTCCAGGAGTATGCCTGTTGCCCAGTGACATGTCAGTGCTGACACAGAAAGGTGGCAGCCTTTTATAAACTGGCAGTACACTGACCTTCAGGTACTTGCTGTCCGACTAGCACCATACCTCTCAACTTCTGAGAGCCAGACATCTGGACAAAACCATAAGTAACTGGGGGACAAAGGCCTAAATATAGGGCCCATTTTTAAGTATTAGCCTTACAAACTAGAAAGATGATACAATAACAGGTTTTGCATTAGCATGCATTTTTCTATAGGGTATGAAGTCTGACACTACAATCTGTCATTATTTTCTGACCTTAGTACTATGTGATTTGCCAGTGAATTGCCAGACAACCACTATTTCATGATATATAGACCACAAATATGATGCAAACCTCTGGACATTCTGTAACAGGTCTGTACAGTTTAGAGGTATGGTAGGCACTGTGTAGGTTACTCCAAACTGTGTACTGTCCATATGTGTGCCCCCCTGTCCATGACCTGTCCATCTTTCCTGTAGTAACAGATATTCACATCTAGACAGTGTGTACAACCCCTACCTTAGGTGTAGCTGACATGCTGAATAGTTGCCACTGCAGTTCTTGGGACATGGCCCTGTCAAGCACAGTACTGTACCTAGGCCACTAAGACAGCCAGGAGTAAGTGCTGGCCACATCCTGACACCATTAACCACACATACACATAGCTCATTGACCCCTGCATATAGTGGACATGCAACAAGTTAATCATGTTGATTGGGACAGCCTTGGCAATGTGTGCTCTGCTGCTATTTCCCTACAAACATACATCTTACTGCATTTTATGGGAATATGGGTGTGGGGGGCACACCTGTCAACTGTACACATTTGCACAGACTGTGCTGATATTTGCTTTACATTTTGGTTCCATTTAGCATAGTATTGTGCCCTGTCTTGGAGACTAGAGGCATATCACTTAAGACCACAGGTCAGATTGTAATGGCATACATTTGAGTTTCAGACTTCTTACCCTTCAGAGCCTTACTGCAACTGCAAGACCTGCTGTACTATCACTGTGTAAGTCTGTAGGGGGGTATTTCATCATTGCCACTATTTGTTGGCCTTTGCCAGACATTTCCTTATGGTTTTCTATGGCTGATTTGCTGGGTGAGGCTGAGGGGTGAGTATGGGACCCCCACATTGACATTCATGCCTCTTACCTATGACCCCCCAGTTAGTTGGCCCCCCACATATACTGCAGTGGGATTTGTCAACTGGGGTAATACTTCATAGTGTGGGGAAGCTAGTACTGGGCAAACATTTCCTGGTGTTCCACATAGCTGTCAGTTGTCTGCTGCTATCCCAGTAGAACACCCCATTCCCTTGCATACATGAAGCTATTCCATAGATATGCTACCAGAACATAATACTCCATTCATTTATTGTTAAGAAGACTGACTTAACTAGTGCCTGCGGCAGTTGTGAGGATGGTGCTTGAGGGCTGCCTATGTCGGGTGCACACAGTACACTGCCTATACATAGTAAGGTACAGGTAGTGTGATGTGCGTGTCATCCATTTTACTGTGTGTGTGCAAGATGGAGAGAGGTGTCAGTCCCTGGGTTCCTAAAATGTCGGTGTGTGTGCTAAGCATTGCTGCTTTGACAAGGCGAAGGCATACCGGGCACGCCTCCATCTGCCTACAGGAGCTGGCTCAGTGAGTTACTCCTCCGAGTACCTTTGTGCCTGTGGAGACCTTGGCAATGGTCGGGGGCTGTGTGTCCCTTCCCTGTGCTGTTCTGCTGCAGCTGTTTCTGCAGGATCATATTGTGCAGCATGGCACATACTATGAACATGTGTGCACACGTGGCTGGAGAATACTGCAGGGCTTCACCAGATATGTCAAGGCAGCAGAACTGTGACTTCAGCATCCCAAACACATGCTCAATAATGATCCTAGTTTGTGCATGTGCCCCATTATGGCATTCTTGAGTGCATGTATGTGCATTTCTGATGAGTGTCATCATCCATGGCTCCAGTGCATAGCCAGCATCCCCCACCAGATGGCTATACGGGATGTCCCCCTGGCAAATCCCTGGTACAGCTGTGAGGAATGCCAGATGTGGCAGTCATGATAGCTTCCAGAGCTGCCAGCACATACATTAATGATAATGCCCAGGGCATTGCACATGACCTGGTAGTTGATGGAGTGAAAGCCCTTGCGGTTTACATAGACCCTACCCTGTTCACCAGGTGGTGTTTTGATGTGGATGTGCATGCAGTCTACGGCACCCAGTAACTCCTGGTAGTCTGCTACACAGTGGAAGAGGTACATATTGCTGGTCCTCTCCTCAGGGGTGCTGGGGAAGTAAATGTGCTCACCGGCATGTGGTAGCATGGCATCCACGAACTGGTGAAGTACCCTGGATGCAGATGCCTGTGAGACCCCCCATGACAGCCCCAGTAGTTCTTTGGAACATACCTGTAGCTATTATTCCTTAAGGCTACACATACCTTGGTATCCACTGGGATGGGTTACCCTCTGTTGGCTCAGGGTCTGAGGTGAGGCCAGCACAGCTCAATGAGTTGCTGAAGTATGCCCCCTGTCCACCTAGTAGCACTCTAGTATATCCAGATCATGTAGCCCCTGGTAGGTTACCCTGGGTCTGAACACTCTTCTCCTCCTCCTCAGTCTGGGCCAGCTGTCAACATTATCTTCTTCACCACCCTTGGGTTCTAGCACATATTGATGTATCAAAGTGACAGCAGCCCCTAACATTTTGTCAGTTAAAATTCCCCTGAGTGTGTACACCAATGGTGCAGAGTTTGTGGGAAAAACAGACTGAAAGGTATTTGCATAGTTTATACTGTTGTGCTGCAGATGCTGCCTGTGTGATTGGCTGACTATGATATATTCCACCTGCCAGCTATATTATTTGTACTTGAGTGCCTTTATTCATCTAGTTCCCCTTTTTTCTTTTCCCATTTCTGCCCCTTCTAAGCTCTGCGGCACACCACGTGCACCCGCTGCTCAAATGTAAGTACTTCTGCTGTTTCCTGTTGTTATTTTTTTCTTCTTGTTTCCCTGGTGTTTAAGTCACATGGTGCACCGAGCAAACCCCTGCAGCTATAGTAAACAGTATTGAGCAGAAAGGACCCTCCCAGGGATGCAAACACACTCAGCATTTCATGAACTAGCTCAGACTTACCCCCTTGCTTAGCTGTGCTTAGCTAAGTGCCAATAGAGGCAGCAGAGCTCCAATGTGCTTACACCAAGCATGACACACCCCCTTTTCATGTCAGCTACTTCTCCTGCTTACACTGCAGAATTATAGCTCCTACACGGTTAGGTGCAGGCAGACATGGTCTCCCATTTTGCTATTCAATAAATTTAGCTCATTTGCATACCCCACTGCCTTAGCCCTTTGTTACACCACTACACCAGAGCCCTTCTGCTTAGTAACCAATGTTACCTGTTATTGTTTTGGTTCTGCATGCTCCCCACTATAATGGCAAAATTCAGATTTCACTTAAAATGATCTTTTCACATTTTTTTTATTTTCTGCACAATCTCATTTGTGTGCCACTGCGCTACACTTAAACAGCAGAAACTGGCCAAAAACAACTTTCATTTTTAGAATTTTGCAATTGTTTTCCATGCCAATGGTCATTGGCATGCCTGATAATCATAGTATATACTTTACTTTGAGCTGTCATGCCCCCGTTTTGATTTTTGCAGAAATGTACACAGTTAGTAACCGTATACACTTCTGCAATGGATGTCAGCCTGCTTACTGAATCACTAATTCACCTCATTTGCATGGTCTTCACCAGCAAATGAGGCAATTAGCATTATTCAGTGGTGTCCATGTCAGAATAGTGCTGCCTGGCTCGTGCATGCCCCTAGCCTTGTTTACTGGACAGCTCTGTGGCCATATTATGTGCAGAAGCTGCTACACTATTCTGACATGGTAAAATTGCTTTACTGAATCCCAGGGCTTGTTTTTAATTTCAAAAATATATTGATAAATCCGTTGCCACAGCTACCTGCAAAATGCATACAGCTTGCTAGCTATTCCATTTCTGCACTTTTACAAGAACAAGTTTGTATGGATCTTAGAGTTCTGTCTTGATTACTTAATGTTATGTATGGTCCTTTGTGGCATCACATTTTGCTACTTTTTGTTGTTTTTTGGTGGAATTCACTTAATTTCTAAGTCTGACAGTTGCCTTAGAGGTTTAAGGAGCTGCTAATGAGCTGTTTTCTAAAGTCCACAGGTGCAGAGTGACATAGTGAATCTACTGGGTGACAGATTCAGCTGTAACTTCACCACCATCTCTTCCGCTGCCTCCATGAAATCTCTAGCAGCATAACTCCACCCCCCAACTATTAACAAGGAGCAGCTCATAGCAATACTCACTACGATCAAAAACACAGCCTCAGTGAGCCCTGACAATATCCTATGCCACATCCTAAATAACTTGAAACATGGCCTATCAGGACCATTTGAGTCATCTTCCAACTAAAGCCTCAAAATAGGTCATGTACCACATGGAGGACTGCAATGGTTATTCCTCTTCACAAGGTGGACAAACCCTGGAAACTATGGACCCATTAGTCTGACTATTCCACTACTGAAAGCCATGGAATGAACTAGCATGGAAATGATCAAAAAATACATTGGCAACCAACAGACATTGGACCCATCCCAGTTTGGTTTTCTCAAAGGAAGGCCATGCCTGCTTAACCTGGTAGACTTCTTTGAGAGGAACACCAAGGCAATAAATGAGTGGAAAATGGTGCATGTCACCTACCTACACTTGGTTAAGGCATTCAATGCAATACCCCACTCATGAATTGTTAACAAACTCACTAAACTAGGCATAAATCCCTACAAAACTTGCTGGATTGCCAGCTGGCTCAAAGACAGAACCCAAGAAGTAATGATTGGTGAGACCACCTCCACCAAGAGACAGGTCATCAGTGGAGTACCTCAGGGTTCAGTGCTGGACCCACTCCTGTTTGTCATCTACTTCTCAGGGGTCAAGACTAATGTCAAGGGCCTCTATCCGGTCAAGTTTGTAGACAACTACAAATTCGAAGATGTCACTAACATCCTGAAAGAGAGACTAACACAGACAAATAACTAGTGCTAAAGTCATAGATAAAAACTCAATGCCAAGAAGTGCATTATAGTGTCCATCAATTAGGTACTCCTAAGAGATGACCCAGTAGTTAGGGATCTAGGAATATATGTATACAGTAATCTGGCCTTTGACCAGCACATGGCCAAGGTAGTAATCCACTAGAGGTTCCTCAACAAGAGAATCCAGGGTATTAACACATTGCCATATACAGATCATGTTAAAGCCCTATCTCTATACTGAGTCTCCTACAGGTTACTGCGATGCGATCTATGCTTGATATATAAGGCATCCTCATATCCAGCCTTGATGTCCCTTTTGCACATACACAAAAAAAATAATACCAGAAACATTAGATCCTAGGATTTCATCTTTGCTTGCAATATTAATAGAACATGCTGGTGAGACAGATATGTGTCTCAAAGGATTTCCACACTCTTGAATAGGCTCCCCATACATGTGAAGCAGAGTCCATCCCTAACCCTATTCAAATGTAATCTTGACCACTGGATAGGAAATCAAAAATTCACACCCAGTCTGGACCCCATGACTCTGAAAGACAGAGGATCGCAGTAAATATTCTCTACCTAACATACCCTCCACCACTAAACCTTTAGCAACCTCCTAACTAACATTCCCCTCCAAATAGACACTCATGTTACAATGTGACACAATTGGGTTGGATTGCACAGTGATGCTTATAAAGGCCAAGATAGTCGTTAGCCTAGTATGTACCTATGAACCTATGAATCTAACTGTGCGACTCTGAGTAAGTCACCTAACCAGAAACCTCTTCCAGACTAAGAGTAAAAAAGTTCCATAGAGATCAGTGCTCTAGCCCAGTAAACAAATATAGATAAAGTAAATAATAATAATTTGTCTTTACTATTTTTGGGCTATTCTCAAAAATTATTTTACTATTGTTGCCTCTTCTATATGTGGGGTGCTGGATCTAACGTGTTGCATCTTGAGCAACAGTATTTTTCCACATTCTTTTAATAATACATACTACATTCATGGATATGTTGTTATGTAAGCTGGGTATGACCATTGCTTTAAAAAATCCACTACATGTTTGTTCTCTTTAGTCACGTTAGTGTACTGTGTGGTTCAAGCACTTAACAGGGTGGCAAAATTCCCCCTTTCTTCTGTGTGTGATTTCATTTCTTAGTTGGTACACTATGTTAGTGGGGTATTCTCTCTCAATGAATATTTCACATAATTTAACAAGCTTGCCTCATTATCTTTTCTTAGCAATCTTGATAATCTGATCATCTGGCCTTTTATCAGATTTCTTTTTTGCCAATGGACAGTTACTATTGAAATGTAGGTAAACAGCTGAATATGTAGATTTCCTTTAGATAGTAGAAAAAAACTATTGTCCCTATGAATTGTGACATATAAGTAATAAGTAACATGTTTGAATTAATGATATATGAACATTAGAAAACCAGTGATCATAAATACTTAAAAAATTAAAAAAATAAATAAATGTATTTAATTTAGTAGATCACTAGTAGCAGACCATAATAAAACAAGTCATCCAAAAACATGAATACAATTTAATATGTTCACTATACTTAGATAAAAATGAGTAAAAACTACAAGAAAAACCTAGTCAAGCTAGAGTTTCACTACAGGATACCTAAACCTCATGTAATAGAGGCCCATGGGATATATGAAAATGACCCCTTAAGGACATCTTTCAGCTATATGGCTTCTGAAAGTCCATGACATTTTATTATGGGTTCATAGGTAGGTACTAGGCTATCTGTCCGAAGGCATTTATAAGCCTAGCCAGAATGTGTTGACTTTCGCTGCCCCCTTAGATTAGTTCCCTGTGCCTCCATCCAGCAGATCCACTGAAGTGATCCCCGGGGTAAACTTTCTGTTTCCCATACACTCGTCAAGGTTTCTCTTGAAGAGTGTTAGCGAGGAGCTCTGCCTAATGTATATTAAAATATTGTTCCAAAGCATGGGAAGTCTCTGGGGCAGGAATCTATCCCTCCAGCACATCATATTTATTGTTGTGGTGAGGTTTAGATCCCTACAGCATGTGGCTTAAGGGGATAAGGATTTCTTTAGGTGGAGCATGTCCATCAGTCCTGGGTTGGACATGGCCTTGTATGTCAGGCAGAGATCACCTCTGAGTAGGCAGTATGCAACCGAGTACAGCTGGAGTTTCTTCAGTCGAGCTGCACAGGGCATCTGTTTGAGGCCAGTGATCCTCTTGGTGAGGTACTTCTGTGGTCTTTCCAGCTGTTGCAGGTGTCTTGCAAGGTACATCCCAAATGGGGCATTCTACTCTATGATGGGTCTGATGAGTGATGAGTAGAGGGGCACAATGACCTCATGTGAACCCTTTTGTGATTAGGTGGGCCACATAGAAGGATTTTCTAACCAGTTTGGCAATGTGATTATCAAAGGAGAGACCACTATCCACCTGGGTCCCCAGATCCCTCACCACGTCTTCCGTATTTAGGGGACTATCACCTATGTGTTAGCTCATGGGTGCTTTATTTTTTCCAAAGGGGATGACTATGCACTTTTTGGTATTTAGCTTGAGGCCATGATATTGAAACCAGGTATCCGTCTCAGTGAGACCCTTTTGGAGGATGTCTGTGTCAGCCAGAGAGTCAGTTATAACCTCTAGTTTGCAGTCATCTGCCATAGTCAGCCATAGTTCTCCTGTGCTTGCCTGTACCTCTGAGAAGTATATGCCAAACAGGAGGGGTCCTAGGACTGAGCCCTGGGGAACACTACTTGTAACCGGTTTAGAGTTGGACCTAGCTCCCGCAACTCTCACCATGTGGGTTCTGACTGTGAGCCAGTTTGCAATGTCTAGGTAGGCTGTGTGTACCACCTTTCCTTCGTCTATAGCCTTGGAACTGTCTCAAAGAAGTCCATCAGGTTTAGGAGGCATGATCTGCCCTTAACAAAGCCAAACTGTGTAGGGTCCAGTGTTTGGAGGTTCCCAATGTCTCTGTTAGTGAGTTCCATGATGATGCGCTCCATAGCCTTGCAGACCAAGCTAGTCAGGCTTACAGGGTGATAGTTCCCAGGGCCTGTTGTGGCTCCACCTTTGTGGAGTGGAATAACCATTGCTGTGCGCCACTCTATGGATACATAGCCTGTGGAGAGGCTGAGTTTGAACAGTGTGTTTAGGTGAGGGGTTAGTTCATCTTTGAGCTCATGTAAGATGCAGCCTGGGACACCGTCCGGTCCCATTGATGCTGTGCTTTTGGCTTTGGAGAGGGCTGTTGTAACATGAGTGTCTGTCATTTCAGGGATGGTACATTCTTCTGGTATGGTTATAGGCCCTTTTGGGGGTGAGAGGGTGGTGAAGTTTGCACTGAACCTGTCTGCCAGGATGTTGGCGATATCGGTCGGTTCAGTGTATTTTGTGCCATTCTGTACTAACTCCAAGCAGATCTGAGTATTACCACTTAGATTCTTGACATAGCTAAAGAATGCCTTGTGGTTATCTTTGGAGTCCTTGGCAATTTTTCTTTCGAAGCTCGCCTTGGATGATTTTATGAGGGATCGTAGTTTCTTGCTGATACTGATCAGGGTTGTCTTCCCTTCTTGGGATATTACTCTTTTTTGTACTAGTTTCCTCCTTCTATTGTATAGCTTGTTTATGGCAGGGGTCCACCAGACTGGTTTCGTTTTCTTGGAGGAGTGAATCTTGGTTTTGCTTGGGATAGTACAATCCATGCATTCTTGTAGATGCCCGTAGAATGCATTAGTAAAGGATTTTGCAGCTTGGACAGCATTATCTTTTGGCATGGGGGCTTTAAAACTTTCCACCTTGGTCTTAAGTAACGTGAAGTTTGCTTTTGAAAAGTTTTTCATGGTGGTTTCCTTGTCTGGGGGTGGGGGCGGAATGTGGATATCCAAAGTGATTTGTTTATGGTCAGATCTAACCAGTGAGGGGGTGACCTCCAGTGTGGAACACTGGTCGCCCATATTGGTGATGACCAGGTCCAATATATTGTCACCTCTGGTGGGAGTGTTGACCAGTTGATCCAGGGCATTTGAGTTTATAAATTCTAGGAAATGTTGGGCAAGGGAGTTAGTACTTGAGTAATTCTCCCAGTTAATGTTTGGGTAATTGAAATCACCCAATATTAGGGTATTTGGTAGGACCTTTATGTTTCCCAGTGTTTCCAGAAACGGGAAATGGGGGTCCTGGGACATGGTGGGTGATCTGTTGCAAGCTACAATTTGAATTGCAGTTTTGCCCATTGTTTGTTGCACATGGATGATCTCTGAAGAATCGTGCTGTTCCACTAACCTGGAGGTGTGGGTATCCTTAATGAATATGGATACGCCCCCACCTTTTGTATTTCGGTCCGGGTTTTGTTGCCAAAATGAGTTGTAGCCTGGTAGTACTGGGGTGCTCTCTGGAGCCTTAAACCAGGTTTCTGTTACTGCACATATATCAGTTTTCTCCATACTGAGGAGTGCCTTGAGTGCATGCATTTTGAGGTTTAGACTTCTGGCATTGAGTAGCATTACCCTCAGTTTTTTGTTACTTGTGCTATTTACGGAGGTGGGTTTGTCTTTTGAGCCTTGCCTAAAAAAGGCACTATGGGGGTGGCAAGAGCCTTGGCCATTATTCAAAAGTCTAAGGGTGACAGGTGCAAGCCATCTCTAGTGAAGCAGCGTGGCTTGTACAGCATGTCATCCCAGGCAGACAGACACTGGATCCTCTTTTTAAGTCTTAGGGGTTTGCTTTAGTGACCTGAATGTATCCACAAAGACTCTAAAAGACAAAGTAAAAAGTCATGGACCTTCAGAAGCCATATAACTGAAATACTTGATGTCCTTAAGGGGTATTTAGAATATATCCCTTGGGCCTTTATTACAGGAGGTTTAAAGTATCATGCAGTGAAAACTCTAGCTTGGCTATGGTTTTCTTGTACTTTTTACTAAATGGTGTCTGTTTAACATTTTTACTTTTTGGTTTGAAAACACAAAGTAATTTTTCCATGACCATAACACAGTATTTGCATATATGGGGTGTATGATACCCCTACAGCAACCCCCTTTGTCTGATGATAAAACTCGCCCTCAAAGTAAAAAAAAAATCATAAACCAGCACATATTGCATAAATTGTTCCAACAACCTGATATCAATATTGATAAGTACTTTGCTCCATTAAGAGCCTTAGTGCATCATTTCTTCCCTGCATCACTAAGGATGACTGTAAACATATTTTGGAATCTCCCGCATGAATTTTTGTTTCAAAAATTTACTAGGCAGTATCTAAAATGGATCTTTTCTTGTAGAATTATTTTTTTAAAACCAAAATGTATGATGTACAACTTAATTTATTATACCAGTAAGAGATGTCTTGGAAAACTGAACTACCTTGAACCAAAACCCAAATTAAGATTTAGTGGCTGTGCCTGCAGCCATATAGCAGATAGCATTCAAAGAACCATAGCAGTTTTTCTTATTATTTTTAATAAGGAGTTGTTGTTAACTGCTATGAATTTACAACATTAGACCCCTTTTTTTCTGGCTGTTGTGTAGAACTTCTTTCATGTTTTTCAAATGCCATGATTTAGAGCCTACTGGGAGTCTATGTACTACAGCAATTCTTATGACAATGCTAGCAGTTTGTAATAATGGGAAAACACCTTAAATAACTGAGTGTCCAGTTAATTTATTCTGACTGTTCTCTTGTTTTCAAATCAAAGTGAAGCAAGCATTTATTTATTCATCCATCGTCTTATATGGAGTCACTGAAAGCTGAAACCAATTGCGGCACACATTGAGAGTAGGGCTGATAAACTAATTATTGTCATTCTGGATTGGATGTCAAGCTAACAAAGAAGGCAAACATGCAGAGACACAAATATAGACAACAGACACACACACACACACACACACATGCAGACAGATACTCACACACGTGCACACACACACACACACACACACACACACACACACACACACACACACACACACACACACACACACACACATATATGCACACACACACACACACACACACACACACACACACACACACACACACACACACACACACACACACACACACATACACACACACACACACACACACACACACACACACACACACACACACACACACACACACACACACACACACACACAAACACATACATATGTACACACACACACACACACACACACACACACACACACACACACACACACACACACACACACACACACACACACAATCCTGTACAGAGAACACACACCTAGGTAGTTTGGAACAGTGCTAGTTCACTTGCAACGTACCTTTGAGATGACAGCAAAAAAAAAAAAAAAATTTGATTACTGGGAAAGTCCGACTGGGAAGAAGACCTTTTTCAGTGGAGGCCTGGGGAAAAAGCTTCACATTATTACAAACATTTTAAGAACAATAATTTTTCAATCTTCAAAAATAAAACAAAAACATCTACAGTTCAAATAATTATAACAAATTAGACATAATATAAAAACACTGGTCAAGAATCAATACAAGGTATATTACAATAATTTAATATTTAGAGAAACTTTTGACAGTTTGTAGAGAAAATAATCAAAGTTAGTGTAATACAAATAGGAATTGCAATATGAATTAGGAGAAAAACATGCTTATAGTATACTTAAAGAGAAAGTCAGAGAAGTGAGTTGGATAGCAATAAGGAAGCAAGTGAAGAAGGGAGAGTAAGGAGATATAAGGAATGAAAAGGTACTTGTTCATGTTTAGGGATATAGCTTATCCTGGTTTTGAGCAAGAACAGAGCCAGATTTTAGCTAGGAAGCCTATGAAGGTTTTCAAAGATGGAGTTTATCTGTGAAAGCAAGTTATATCTATGAAGCCACAGTCACAGTATTAAATCATTTCTATTTGTGCAAATAATGAAAATATGTTGGCAACAGCCAGCTATGACAGCATTTGACATACACAATGAAGAAACCTCTTTAGGTCTAAAGCGGCAGAATAGGTGTTAAGATTTATAAATTGGTATTGGAGAATTAAGACTTAAAGCCATATTTCACTTGACAGGGGACATCAATGTATAGTAAACAATATCAACTGATCGACATAAGCATAAAAATGCTAAAATGAAAATCATACAGTGACTAAAGGAAAAATACCCTCTTTGAGATTTGCAAATTATGTTGGTTCAAACAAGTAGGTACACAAGATAAGGACCAAACTTGATTAAGAATGCTGTCCAAAAATAGTCCACTGAAGCATACAGAGAAATCAAAGCAGAGCTCTTTGTTAGCTAAATTAGAAAAATGATAGTCAGAGAACCAAAACCTTAAAGACTTGCTAGTGTATTGGAGAATCTAGAAACCAGAGAAAAGAAATGCAACAGAATCAAAACCATAACATTCTTGAAGTTACCATTACTCAATATAGTTAATAAGTAAATAAGTGCAGAATGAAACAGAACTATGAAGATCAGAAAATGACACAAAGTAGTTGAGTATATAAGGCATAGGGAACAGCGGCGCTCATATACATATTTCCTATGCCACCAATGATAAGCTTTTATAGTTTACAATGCTGATATTTGACTATGATGAAAAGTGAAATAAATTATGATCAATGTTTTACTTTTAGATGCACTGTAATTCCCTGAGTGCCCCCCCCCCCCCACACACACATGCAGGCTATAATAATGATTCTTTTACACTGATTTTGGTAATTACTACACATTGCATGGTACTGCCACTGCCAAGCCAGATCAATGTTTTCCTCAAACAATAGTTGGAATGGTTACTTTCATCCACAGACAATTTCATACTCAGCAATTATAGGCACTTTATTAACTGCGTGTTTCTCAGATGTCTAATTGCTATCAAATAAAAATATTATGGCCACAGTAATATTTTACAACTTGTTTCAAACAGAATCTCTGTATACTTGCCAAGTCTAGCACTACCTAGAAGTAGATATAATTGAGTACATGGTGTTTGATGTTAATAATCTAAACAGCTGCAGATAAAGGGATGTATTTAGAAAGATCTACAATACTTTAGGGACTGTGCAGTCAGATGCTGATCAGCTATGCATTAGATCTAGCATAGTGCTGGCATGCCAGAGAATGGGCTGCATAGTAAGTTACCATGACCTTGTTGATGACAGCAATCACACTACTGAAGTGTCCAAGCTATGGTTGAAGATGTGACCAACATGAGCTCTACACTGAGGTGACATGCCCTATGCATTACGCATTCATATGTTTTATGAAGTGCACCACAGGTAAACATAAGCAAGGTGAGCAAACCATTGAGGGTCAGTACAGCAAAGTGCCAATTCATTTACTATACAAATGAAGAGGGAAGAGAATACAGGAAAGCAAAAAAAGGAGCAAGGACAAGCAGAAGAACACATGCAAGGATAACCTGAAGGGAAGATAGGTGGGAGGACAAGGGGCATTTATTTTCAGAAAAATAACCTTTTCCAATTTTTAAGAAGAAAGGTAGCTAGGATTTACCAAGGAGAATGTTCATGAAGGAATAAGGGAATTGGAAAGTATTAGTGACAGACAGATGGATGTAAAAAGGGGGACAATGGTGGAAAGATGCAGATAGAAAGAGGAAGAATGGATTACAAATGAGACATGGGGAGTGGCACACAAGAAAGGGAACCACCATTATGGGGGGGGGGGGTACAGGAAGTTCCAGAGGTTCTGTTAGACTGACTCAGAGGAAGCTTCACCAAGATGTCAGTTACCCTGCCTGTAGTGGCCTAAAGGACAAAGCTAGCCAGTTGTGCAACTCTATCAGGCACACAAAGAAATATTCTAGGGTCTCAATTTGGAAGTCCATCTGCTAACACATGCTACTCACAACTAGCTGCCAAATCTGATGCTAGGTGACTGGGGGACTCCTACGGGCCATTATCAGTGGAGAAGCTTCTACCCTTCCACAAGATGGCCAGAAAAGCCACCAGCAAGCCCTCCAGATCAGCTTCCATGGTGACTGTTGCGCCCCTACAGAGACACAGGTCTGGCAATGTTGGTGATTCAGCAACAATCACATCACCTAGAGCAGATATAAACAGTAACTGTTGCTGGGGACTGTTATAGATGCTTGAGCCCCAACTGCTCAAAATCCAGGAACTTGCAGCCATGGACTCAAACAGCTGTTTCCCCATCCACCCACCTGGCCAAGCAGGTGACCAGACTTGAATATAAATTCAGGGCCACAGCTGCTGCAGCAGTCAGACTCTATCAAGTTGTCATAGAGGAATTGGAAGGTAAGAAAGCAAAATAAGGAGGCGCTTTAGGTTTAGGGAGGGAATGGGAGGTAACTCAGAACTAGAGTTAGGGAAGGCAGACCAGGTGAATTTTAGGTTTAAGGAATAAATGGGAATTGGCTCAGAGTTAGAATTATATAAAGGAGGGGATGTTTGTTTTATGGAATGATTGGGAGCTGGCTCAGAGGTAGGGGTGGGAGGAGAGGGGGATTTTATGTTTAGGGAGTGATCAAGACTTGGTTTTAGGGTTAGGGTTCTGGGAGGGATAGTTAGCTTAGTGGTACTGCAGTGGAATCGGGGTAGTGGTAGTTAGGGCACCGCCAATACAAGTCAGCAGCAGTAGGGAAGTGTGTTGCAAGCTAATGGTACATGAGCACTTGTAGTACACCCTTGCTTCTGACATCATGTACTACAGCTGACACTGTAGAAAGAGGAACAAAAAAAGAAAGAGAAAAAAAGTTCGAATCATTTCTGTACATATGTGTAGGATTACTTTAATTACATTTTAAATTACTGATATCTACATTCTACATACCTCTGAGAAGCATGCACCCACCACAGGAAAGAGTTCTATTGAAGGTCATTACTACCATGGCGCCAACTCATATCTCAGCTTGGGTACCAGACTTATTTAATTAAGTAATTAATTTGTTTGTTTGTTTTTGTTAAATTGGTAAGTACGACTGAGCAGAAGCATATTTAGAGCAGAAGCCCAGCTAGAAAAGTTCCCCATATTACATTTTGATTTGATTAACATGACTAAATCGTACATAGTATAGCATTAATAACAAAAAGAAAAATAATAGAACATACAAGTAATGGAGACATAAGTGAAGAGATGGTAACATCATTTTCATATACAAAATATACTAGTAATGCACACTTTAGTAAAAAAATGTAGCATTGTTTTGCAACATAAATAACAGGACTAGATTATACTTAAGTAGTCTGGTGTAAACAACAGAATTTGTAGACATATACAGAGGAAAACACATAATAAAACCAATGGTATTTATAGCAATATGATAAATATGTAAAAAGTAAATAACTATTTGAAGACATTAATGGAAAAGTAAGCAAGAAGTATATTGGTTTATGCTTTTAATGGAGGAGAAGAAGGAATAAATGGTGCAGGTAGGCTGGAAGAGATTATAGGTTGAGTTAGCTAAGTGAAAAGACTTTAGGTTTAGTGTGATGTACTGACAGAAGGAGAGGAGAGTGTAGGCGGAGAGATGGATGCGGAAGTAAAATAGCTAATGGAAGGAACCTAGAAAGGTAAAGAAGAGAGTATAAAAGGTGAGAACAAAATGCCAGAAACAGGGCAGGAGATGGTAGGCAAGGAATTCAGTGTTACCTAGACAGATTGTTCACTGCAGAAGAGCAGATAATGAAATGTGACTAGTATTATAGACTGTGGTAATTACTTAATTACATTAGCCTGGTGTGGGACATGTGCAGAGGCAATTTTTGTTTAGATATTGTTTTAGATTGGTTTTAAAGCATTTTTATCGGACAATTTAAGCTGAAATGGGATAGAGTGCTACAGTTTTGGTTTTGTGACATTATTAGAGTACAGTGAGTTTAGTAATAGTTATAAGGGATTTGTTGCTTGACCATATTGTTCTAGCAAATGAGGAATATTGTAAGCTGTTTTGCAGCACTGGATATTTTTACAGGCTTGTGAATTAGATTACGGGCCATGAGTATTTGCAAGTATGTCAAGTAGTGGTTGGCATCAATGTGTGCATGTGTAGGTTAGTAATCCAGGCACAGATATCTACAATGCGGAGAAGGGCACAATTTGAGTAAGCTGCATGGCCCATGTGAGGAAGTGCTCCAGGATCACAGATTATGAGATCATCTGTACCAAATGCAATATGACTTGGCATATAGGGATGTGGAGGAAGCATACCTGCAGTGATCCTCTTGGCATCTACAAGTAATCCACGAGGATACTTGTAAATGCTCACTGTGACCATGTGAAAGTCTGAATGCATGTTGCAAGTTCAGAGGCTAGAATTATGAAGAGGGCACACTTTGAACCAGAGACTACATTACTGTTAGCCTTCATCAGGGGTGACTCCTCTTATAGAAGGATGCAGTCTTGTGCTCATAGACAACAGTAAATTATCTTGATCCACTGCATGGCCTTTGCCCTAGTCCAGCTGCTCTGCGTATCACAGCTTCACATCATGTCTATACCATTTTGGCCTGGTGAGTGTAACACCTAACTGTCATGTCTACTAATTGCTGTTTGTTGTCTCTCTCCACACAGAAGTTGCTGAAAATGTGTTGGTCGTGGAGATGATGGAATGTGAGTTGTTGGTAAACTCATTTGCATAATGAAGGGGGTGATGGTTTTACATATCATCACAGACACTTATGCCTAAAGCAGCTACTAGCACACATTTATTTATTTATATTTGTGCAATGATCAATACTGACCAATTTTATTCTCAGCCTGGGTGAAATATAAAACATTTTACAAAGAAAACAAAAATACACAAATACAGAAATGTAAGTAATAACAGAGTAGTTTGGACTAGTTACACACACATATATCTATTTCTTGCTCTGCTAATGCGGATAGTATTCCTTGCATCATGACAAGAGTGAACAAACTGTGAAGTAGAAAATCACGGTGTCCAGAACAGATTGCTGTAGCATTATGTGCTAATTTTATACACTGCTAAGTCACTCTACCATGTTTGATTTCATCATTTGTATATGTGGTGGCACTCATTAGAATTCAGATACTGCTTTGCATGTCATTCAGAAGTCATTTGCATACCTTGCATACTGCACTATTTCTCTTGTATTATGGTCAATGTTACATGTGTCTCTGAATTGTCCCATCCCTGCATGCTGCTGGTCACTGCACTATATCCAGTATATCTATGTGATAATTATTTCTCAATACCCTCAATATCTGTCAAGAATTGAGCTTAAACATAAAACCAAATTGTGTGCCAATTAAGAACAACAACTAGTGATCACTATTCACTATTTTCAGATGTGTATAAGTATCTTGGGGAACCTTTTGATGTTAATTAACCTTTATTTGTGGGTCTTTAGTTTTGCTATGTATTCTATTGAGCTTTTTTTCTCTTACTGTTTGTGGGCCACTAGGCTGGTTTGCTCTTCCCTTTCAGTGTTGTTTACATTTTGGTATGGACTGGCAGGTTTATATAGTTTTCTAGTTAAGCACAGAATTTACTTGCATAACTACTAGCCACGTCACCAGCACATTATTGCTACTTGAAGGTATAAGAGTGGTTTGTCTGAGCCAATTTTATTTCCAGGTGACTTTCACTTGTAGATGTAGCAGTATGCATTACAGTTCTTAATTTCTAGTGAAATCTGGTCTTGTTTGACCTTGGAAACCTAGGTAATAGCTTTCTTGCAGCCTCAGCATATGACAGTTTACCATGTATTTGTGAAGAGTGCTACAGGGATGTGTAGTTCTGGCAGACTGTTTTTATTCTTAGAGAGTTGCTGCCATCCTAGTTAAATATTTACATCTCTCAGAGGCAGCCTGTGATGAGGTACATAGTAGCTCATTGTCTTTGTGCATTAGCAGTTGCTGTGCTGCCTATGTATTCCAAGTCTTATGAGACAAGCAAATGAGGGAAGATAGTCTGACTGACATCCATTTAGTCCAAGAGTATAGAAATTTGGGGAAATAAGTCTTATCTGAATAATATTATTGGTACATTTGTAATATAATAACTAACTAAAAGAGGTTCCCTGCTAAGGTAGAAGCAGCTTAAAGTAACTTAACTTAGTCCTAAACAAAGAGGTAGCACTTTTTCAATTTCAGCAAGGAACACTAAATAAAATAAGCAAAACTGCTTTAAATAACACTAACAAGTGCAAATATCAATAAGTGACAATGAGTGCAGATATAACAAGGTAAGTCCTGGACATTTGTCTTTAAAATTAGATCACAACAACACTTTTGGCTTTTCCAACACATGAACACTATAATCAGCACTCCAACTCTTATAGCAGACACAAAATATGTCACAGTACTATATAGCTGAGCAGAGAGTTTAAATATATCAACAAAAAGCAGCAGCTTCTGGATGCACACATTAATGCCTGCTTAACAGCTGCTTTTCCTCTCTCACTGAATAGACACAACCATCTCTCAGACTGCTCATACATTGCCCAAAACTTTGCTATTTCAGTAACTAAGATATAAATAGCAGAAATGGAAAGAAAACAACAGCCAATGCACAAAGAAACAAACCAGTATTTAATGAATGCATTTAGGTGACTGTGCAAAACAACACCTCAGCTACCAGGAAAGTAAATTAAATAAGTGATCAGAACTTTTTTAAATGCTACTAAAACAGCAGAAACAGTTAAAATAGAGGAAAAACAGTAGACTTATCACAGTGAAGCAATACTGGAATAAAAAAATTCAGTCAAGTGACACTATAAACAACATTTCAATTTCAGTAAAGAAAATAAAATAAACAAAACATGATTAAATAACTCTAAAAACTATTACAGCAGCTCTATTGCTAAGTGAGAGAGAGAGAGACACTAGTAGATATTTAGAGAAAATAAAAATCTATGAAGGGCTTATAAAAGCCAAATGTAATTGCATTGTTTACAAACATACTAAAGTCAGAGACTGCTTGTTCAATTATCTGGTACATTATATCAAAAATCATTATCACTGGAAAAATGAATAAGTACCAGAAAGCACATCTTCTTAAATATCTGCACAGTTTTACAGGATGGATTACTGGATTAAAATCAGAATTATACAATGACTGCCCATTAATATTCTAAAACGAGCAAGCTGATTGGCCAGCCCAACCAGCATGCCCGTTGTAAATCTGGGAATATACCATCAGAAAAAGGTCCGGTCGCCCAGACTTTTTCCCATTGGTATATTCTGTAAGTTTTATTTTTTTGTTTTTAAACAAAAATAAAAAAAAAATCTGTAGTTCGGATTTTAGACATACGAGATAGACAGCATGGAGAAAATACTAGGAAAATTAGGTACGTTATTTAAAACTAAAGACACATACCTGATTTTCTTTTTTATTTCTTCCATTCTGTCTCTCATCTAGCCCTAAACTGTCCAAAACTTTTTTTTTAATTTAAAAAAAAAAAAAAAGAAAACAAAAACGGAGCAACGGAGACCTTCTTTTCTCCATTGCTTCCTTTCCAAGCACTGATGTACTGAGTATGCATGGGAATGCAAGTCCCATACACATGCACAGTACATCAAAAAAGGCAACAGGATATATAGCAGACACAGAATGACAGCACGGCACTGTTAAACAAAGACATTATTTAAGAAAAGTAAGTTCATAGGTTCAAAGGTAGTACTAGGCTATCAGCCCTAGGGACTATAAAAGCCTAGCTATAACAATTCCCTGGCTATTTCTTCCCACAATATTTACTTCCCTGGACCCCTGTTTTGCAGGGTGACTGACATGATCCCTGGGGTGAATTTCCTATCTCCCATCCCATCATCAAGGTTCCTTTTGAAGAGGGCCAAAGAGGCACTCTGTTTGACATGTATGGGCAGTCTGTTCCAGAGTATGGGGAGTCTCTGGGTCAGGAACCTATCCCTCCAGTATGTTTTGTTCATTGTGATGACAAGGTATTGATCCCTGGAGCATATGGCTCTGAGGGATTGCGATTTCTTTAAGTGTAGCATGTACAACAGCTCTGGGTTTGACATGGCCTTGTATGTTAAGCAGAGATCGGCTCTGAGTAGACAATATGTGACAGAGTATAGCTGGAGATTTTTTAGATGGTCAGCATAGGGCATCTGCTTTAGGCCTGTGATTCTTTTAGTGAGGTATTTCTGCGGCCTTTCCAGTTATTGCAGATGTCTTGAGAGGTACATACCAAATGGGGCATTGTATTCTATAATGGGTCTAATGAAGATGAGTACAGTGGGACAATGATCTCCTTTTTTCTGGATGAAAAGCCCTTAGTGATGAGGTGTGCCACATAGAAGGATTTCCTGACTGTTGTGGCGATGTGGTTATCGAAGGAGAGACCACTGTCCACCTGTGTTCCTAAGTCTCTTATCACACTTTCGGTGTTTAGTATACTGCCACCTATGTGGTAATTCACGGATACATGTTTTTTCCCCAAAGGAGATAACTATACATTTCTTGGCATTGAGCTTGAGCCCATGGCTCTGGCACCAAGCATCTGTTCCTGTAAGGCCTTTTTGTAGAATATCCACATCATTTGGGGATTCAATAATGGCTCCCAGGTTGCAGTCATCTGCAAACTTTGTTAGCCAAAGTCGCTTAGTGTTGGCCTGTACTTCAGAGAAGTAGATGCCAAACAAGAGCGGCCCCAGGACTGAACCCTGAGATACTCCACTAGTCACTTGTCTGGAGCTGGATTTGGAGTCAGCTGTCAGTTCTGTCAGTAAACCAGTTGGCAACCCATCGAGTGATGTAGGGATTAATGCCCAGCTTAGTAAGTTTATCTATGATTCCAGAGTGGAGGATGGTGTTGAAGGCCTTGGCAAGGTCCAGATAGGCTGTGTGGACCACCTTACCCTCGTCCACATCTCTGGAGACTGATTTGAAGAAGTATTTTTTTCTTAAATAATGTCATTGTATAACAGCAATAACCGACTCTGTGGTGTGGTATATTAAGAGTTACCCACAGTTGGCTTTAGTAAATCACTCGGGCTTCACCCTCATGATTAAACCACACCGACGATGGCTAAATCTTAACATACCACACCGACATCATCGGTTATTGCTTAAATAAAGATAGCTAAAGGTAAAGAACGACTGTATTCCTGAACTTATCCAACAACAATTTATTTTTTTATAATCCATGTCTCAGCACACTTCATTTAGTCATCAACTTGAAACGTTTGCATGTAAGCACGTTCTCATTTCAGAATTTCACTTTGCTTAGGCCACTGACAGAAGAGAATCAAAATCAACTTCGTATCTACGAATCTGCTGTAACACTGACAATGTCAAAAAGCAAACAGTAGTCATGTTAACTTTCTCTTCTCCTTTGACCCTGTTTTGTGAGATTTCTGTCAAAAAGCTCAGTGAGGTTCACATCAAAATAATATCAGGTTTTGTAAAAGAGTAACAGCATTTAAAGTGGAAGAAGGTATAGTAAAGGAAAAATGTGCTTAGGTCATCTGTAGATATGTAGACATGACGTGGAATAATTAATAAAGTCAGAAATGCATGTTGACATCTGATGTATAAGCTACGACCTCCCAAATGATTACTGTTCGGTGCTTAAGCTGACACCATACCTTTCAGAATAATTTTTCTGACAGGTTGCCCCAGATTCTGTCCATTAGAGTAAGATAAATAGCATGTGAATGAAAGTTGTCATGACTTACAGAGAAATGCTTAAGTCTCTATCACTTCAATATTAGCCACAAGGGCAAAAAGCTTAAAATATAACCCATGGAGTTTGGAAACAATGGAGACAGGGTGCAGTAATATGGCATCAGCCTAGATCCCTTACTTTGATTATGCAATTACGGTTATAAAAGGGAATTTCCAAACTGATTCCATTAAGAAAATAAATGCCAGAGGTGATCCTGTTGTAGAAAAATAAACATCAGATTTGGTTAACTAAGAATGTGGCACAGTTAACCTTCTGCTGGTACTAAATGTGATTCTGGTACACTTTCTGCTGTATTTTTTTTTTATCAAATTTATTTTAACAAAAATGTAGAAAGAAAGTTACAAAGGAGACTTATTTTTTTTCTAAATGACAGCAATAAAATTTGAAGTTATGCAATCTTCATAAAAGTAGACGCATTTAGCATCAAAAGTGAAGAAATAGTAAGATAACTGGCAAAGTCAATGGTATTCAACATTACAAAACACCTGGTTGCAAAGAAACTGAAGTCTGAGTGAAACCTGAGAATATCATAAATATTAGGAGACTCTGAAAGAAGCTACACTCCCTGGAAGCACTCCTCGTCCTGTACAGTGTTGACATCTGTGTAGTTATTTAGACATGGTGTAAAGCCAGGGGAGGCATCCCAGCAGTTGAAGGCTATAATGCATTCCACACATATAGACCAGCTACCGCACAAGAAGGGACAACAGGTGGAGGTGTAACAATCTACATAATAAGTAAGCACACCTGAAGATTGGTAAATAATATGACATGCTTAAACTATTCCATGTCCAACTAACCTTATATGCTGGATCTGGGCACTCACAAACATGATGGAATGATGCACACCCCGTAGTTTAATGCCCTCACTGGTATGATCAGCTCACAAAGCAGTCACCCTTCAAATAAATATAAAGCCAGAACTCTCACCAAACCCAGGAACCTTTAGAAACTTTTCCATGGCTAGCTACCTACTATTATGCTATGGCATAGCTAAATTCTAAGCCCCACCACCAAACTGAGAGAACACTGTAGCCTATGTGGAAGTGGTTATGGAAACCCTGCATAAGCATGTAGATAACTGCAGTACCAAACCAAAACAAACTTAGGACAAACTCCAAAAACAAGCCCCCTTGATGGACCCAGAATAAATTGGTTGAAAAACAAAAGAAAGAAAATCCTGTGCCCAAAAGACAAAAATCTCCCTCATCAGTCTCAACTAGTAACTGCAGAGACTAATCAAGTCCACCAAAGCCAAGTTCTCCATGGTGCTAAGGTAGCCATGAGGTGTCATGTACGCAACCTTAAGTGGAACACCCAACAGAGTGCTGAACTAATAGTAAATGGAACTTCCAATACCAAACTGAAGGACATAGCAAATTTGCTGATCAATACACTTAGCTCCAGTTTCACCACCTATAATCCCCCCCCCCCCAATTACCCCCTAGAAATACTCTCTACCATTTCTCTGCCAGCTATCACTAATGAACAGGTCCTCACTACATTCTCCAAAGCTAAAATCACTGCATCAATGGGTCCTGATAATATCCCAGGATACCTCCTAAATAGCTTGAAACCTGACCTGTCAGGACCACTAGAATCTGTATTCAACCACAGCATTCAGACAGGCTTCATCCCTATGGAATGGATATTGTAACAGTCATCCCTCTACACCAAGGGGAACATCAACAGACCTAGAGAAGTACAGACCCATAAGTTTGACTAGTCTTATATATAAGCCCATGGAAAGAAATATTGTTCACCAGACAAACAAAGACATAGGAAATCTTCAAACACTGGACCCATTCCAGTCCATTTTGTTGAATGGAAGTTCATGCCTACTAAGCCTGGTAGACTTCATTGAGAAGGTCATTAGCACCACGGATAAGGGCAAACAAGTGCATCTGCCTACCTCAACAGGGCAAAGGCATTTAACACAATACATCACTTGGGTATTATAGGCAAACTACCTATGTCACTGGATGGATAGCCAAATACCTCTCGGATAGGACACATGAAGTTTGGGTGGGGGAATCCACCTCCACCAAGAGGCCTGTTACTTGTGGTTTCCCACAGGGAGCAGTACTGGGATCTCTCTTGTTCAGAATATACTTCTTTGAAGTCAAGGCAAATGTAGAGGGCCTTTGGCTGACCAAATTTCCAGACAACTGCAAGCTGGGTACAATCATTGAATCCCTACAAGATGTAGATATCCTTCAGGAGGGTCTGACACAGACAAATAACTTGTTCCAGATTCATGGCCTAAGATGCAATGCAAAAAAATGCATAATTATACCCTTTGAGAAGATGATCACGGCTGCATATTACAACATTGATAACACTCTCCTAAGAGTAGACCCAGTGGTAAGGGACATGGGAACTAAGGTTGACAGTAACCTGAACTTTGATCATGTGTCCATTGTGGGAAGAAAATGTTTCTACGTGACACAGCATGCAAGCAAAGGCATGGCACCTAAATCTAAGGTGATCACAGTCTCACTAAACTCAGCCCTAATTAGATCAAGAACCGAGTACAAAGCACCCTTTGGCATGTACCTGACCAGTCAATTGCAACAGCTGGAGCAGCAACAAAGTTCCTCTGTAAAATAATACAGGATGTAAATAACATGTCTTATGTGTAACAAAACAATTGGGTCACTGACCCTAAACCAAAAATTAAAAAGAAAAAAATCCACCGACACTGTATAGCCGATAACAGTTTAATGCTCCAAAGGTACACAGTAAAAACACTATTGCACCGAACAACTAAGCGCTTTCGAGGTTAACAAACCATTGGCATCATCAGAGTTGTTTGTATGAATTGCTCCCATCATATTTCTCTTAGACATAATTGATACCAATTAAACAATAAAACTATTTAAACAGCCAATACTTCTTTCTTTCATATTGTTCCCCAATAGCTATACTTCACCAAAACATCACATAAGGAATGCTGACAACATTAAAAAACACTCAATATTTTGTCAAAACACAAAATATAAAATAAGGCTTTAAATAAAATACATATATTTACACACTTAATATAAATATATTAAGAAAACATATACGTTACTAGATGAAATTAAAAAAAAAAATTCTATGAAAAAACAAATAATAATTGATAAATTTATTAGTAACTGACTGAAATTACCCAATTTTATTATGTTTAATTTCTAAGAAAGGCTTAACTGAAATATGTTCATTTAATCCTGGGGGGCTGGTAGCATTAGTGCGTATTTGCCACATAGATTCTCTTGCTTCCAAAATGGATTCCCAGTCACCCCCCCATCCATTGTCAAATACCTTGTCAATAATAAAAAATAATTTTTTTTTAAATTCAAACACTGCCCTGAATGTAAAAACAAGGCATTGTTGAAATCCTTATTTTTTATAGCTCTTATATGTTCACTAATCCTGTCTTTGAGTCTACGGGAAGTCTTCCCTACATAGAATGATGTACAGGACAAGCAGGTAGCTACATATACTACCCTCCTAGTATTACAGTTACATTTACCCGGGCAATTAATTGGTCTTCCAAAAACATCAATATCAACATGAGGTCCATCATTAATATAGCGACAAAACCTACAATTCTCACACTTAGACATTCTAGAAATAATGTTGTCACTACCATGCTGTCTCTCTAATATATTTTTAATATTGTTTCCCCTACTGTGGATTATTTGTGGTTTTGTTCCAACAATGGCAGTTATATTTTCATCAAAAAATAAATCCCAACCCCTGTTGATAATGTTGATTACCTCAGGAGTCCTTTCACTAAACTGTAAAACCATTCCTGTTAGACCCAAATTTTCCCGATGTTCTTGTAAATTAATCTCCATTGACAAAATAGGTGGAAAATTAGTCCTTCTTTTCTTTACCACTTCCTTTTTTAAATTAATTAATAGTTTGAGGGGATAACCTCTTTCTAAAAACATCCCAGTGAGTTTATATAATTCTTCCCTAAACATTGTTTCCTCACTTGTTAACCTGGAAACTCTCACCATCTAGCCCTTGACTGCACTACGTTTTTGAAAAAAAGGACGATGATTAGTGTAGTACAAAAGATTATTTGAATATGTTTCTTTTCTAAAAATAGAACTTTCCAAAATACCATCTTGCACATTGAATTTTATATCCAAATAATTAATAGTTTTACTATTCCATTGAAAGGTAAACTTCAGAAACTCAGTTGTTCCATTCAAATAATCAATAAATTCTTTAGCCTCATCCAAATCTCCTTTCCAAAGGATGAGAATATAATCCAAAAATCTACTATAACTCACTATATGAGATGTATACTTGGAAGCTAACACAAACCTTCTCTCCCAATCAAATAGTACAAGGTTTGCATAAATGGGGGCACATTTAGCCCCCATTGCCACTCCTGATGTCTGGTGAAACAATTCACCCTCAAACATCATAAAATAATGTCTTATGTGGACTGCTTAAACCCCTGCCCCTGTACTCAGTCTCCTACAGACTACATAGAGGCGATCTCTGCCTAACCAACAAGGAATTCTCTGATACAGCCCTGATAGATCTGCTACACATTCACAAAACAAATAACACCAGAATTAGTCAAGCTGAGCATCTAAACCTCATCTGTGACATAAACAAAACATATTGGTAGGAAAGGTATGTGTCACAAAGATTACCCTTTCTCTGGAAAATAATCCCTATTCATGTGAAACCTAACTCCTCCCTAAGGCTATTCAAATGCAATTTAGACAAAGAAAAATATGATGAGAAATAGCAGACAAATATAATAGTCAATGAATCAGTTGCACTAACCACCAGGAACAATGTTTCAATACTTAAGAAAAGAAAGCTCACAGTAGTAGAAATGCTTAATTTATTAAACAGGATAAAAGCTTTGGGATGTACCCTTCCTCAGTTATCAATGAATACATTTTTAAAAAAATCATCTCATTATATACACTTCAATACATAATAAAACATGACACAGCCAGCCAATAAAATAACACATCAAATTAACCAACAATTAACATAAAATGCACAAAGATAAAAATAAAATAAAAGTATGTAACTACATATACATAAGAAGTTTTATATGTATATATATATATATATATATATATATATATATATATATATATATATATATATATATATATACACGTCTTATATCATTTATATTTCATTTGTTTTTCAACCAAACAGGGTTTTATAGTGACCATGTTTTTCAAACCAGGGAACTTGTCAGCATCTAATCTGGTTATCCACCCATACTCATCAATATCTAATTTGTTGTTTATATCACCCCCTCTTATATTCCT
Organism: Protopterus annectens; assembly: GCF_019279795.1. Classification (NCBI taxonomy): domain Eukaryota; kingdom Metazoa; phylum Chordata; order Ceratodontiformes; family Protopteridae; genus Protopterus; species Protopterus annectens. The sequence continues at coordinate 285,662,034 of NC_056740.1, forward strand.
ATAAACAACGTCCAACACTTTAAATTTAAATGTTTGTGTACTACCATATTCATTAATATGTTTAGCTAAAGCATTTGTCATCACACTTCTTCTTCTATCAGATTTATGCTCTATAATTCGGTCTTTTAACTGTCTCGAGCATTTCCCTACGTAAAAACCTGTGCATCTTGTACATGTATTAAAAAAAAACAACAAATGTTGTATTACATGTTGCCTGACATCTTATACTAAATTTACGCTTAGTTGTGTGATGTTCAAATTCTAATAGATGACGAATATTATTGCAACAGCTACAATTGTAGCAAGGTAATGTTCCATTCTTGACCTTATAATGTGTCATAGTATTAACCTTAAAATCCTTATAACAGAGTTGCCTTCTTAGATTCATACTATTCCTGTATGTAAAGTATGGCCTATTCCCCAATAAGTTTTCCAGTTCTGGCATAGAGGTCAATATCCACCAATTTATCTTAATAATATTTTCTACATTTATGGTCATCCTATTATATGTAGTTATATAACGCACATTAGGTGTTTTATCCTTGTTATTTACCCTGAGTGAATTATCTACTGCTATATCACTAAAAAAAGGGGGGGGGCAATTGTTTACCTGTTATCAAATGTTTTCTTCATTATTTCAGATACTAGATTTTTATTGTACCCTCTATTAATAAAATCACACATTAATTTTTCCATCTGCTCTATACATTTCACATTATCAATGTTTAACCTACTAATTCGTAGGAACAGTACATTATTACAACAATTCATTAAAAATTTTAGAAAAGGAGTACTGCTATTTAAATATTCAACAAACTTTTTCAGAAGCTCGTCACTTCTTTTCCAAATTAGAAAGCATTCATCTACAAAACATTGATAGAACAACACTCTGTCAATATACTGATTCTTATTCCCATATATAAATGTGCATGCCCATGGCTACTCCAGAAGTTTGCAAATATGGTTGCCCATCAAATAGGAAAGCATTTTTAGTTAGTACTATCTCTATCATGCTACACATATTTTCTATCTCTCTACCATTCATTTTTGAATTCTTACACAGGGATTCACGTATTCACAAGAAGATATAGTTCTTTCCTTTTCATAATAGTTGTTTCAATTTTATTCAGAAGAATTAATGACTTTGACAAAATGAAAGAATCAGTAAAAATGGCTTGTAAAAATTCACCAATATCCTCCCAAAATGTTCTAATATGAGTACAGTTGTATATAAAATGTGACCAATCAGCATTACATTTTAGATTACATCTCCAGCATATTACATCATTAGTATTTTTAAATATAGCTGTTTTATTAGGGGTGTAAAAGGCTTTATGCAAGAATTTCCATGCAAAGATTCTCCAACTTTGTACGTTTGAAGTTAACTTAATAGAATATAATATGTTTATTTTTGACTCCTTAGATAACAACAATGAACAATCTTTCTGGTTAGATTTTGTTTTGTAACTAATAATATTTTTATATAACTTTGAAGTTAGATTTGTCCAATTAAAATCTCTGTACAATACTTCATATAGACAAAATATAAATTTAGGTATGGAGTTAAATGAATAATTTTCTATTATTCTACACAGATCTTGCACATATGGTACCAGGCTATTAAGAACTAATCAGTCACTACTTGATAGATTGAATGTATTAATTATCTGATTGACATTCATGACTGTCAGATTTTCTATACATTGATACCAACATGAGAATTGTTTTCCCTTTCCATTAGTTAAGAGTATTTATGGAAATGTTGTTATTAACAAAGTTTTTTGTAATATTAAAAGGAGTTAATAATTGAAACCATAATTTAATTTCAATATTATTGTTTATGAAGCTCCAAAAAGTGTTATAAATGTAATTTATATAATTTAGATTAGTAGGTTTGGTGGAATTGCATTGCAAGTTGATACAAATGATATGCCAGAGTATATTGTTCTGTCCAAGCAGTTGTATATTTTTTACTAATTTATTTTCTTCATGAAAAATAGCAGTATGTAATGTTTTCCAAGCAGAAGAACTTTTTGGATCTATCCAATTTATAAATGTTTTAAGAATAGATGCTTTAATGTAGGATTCTAAATCAGGAAAGTTTATGCCTCCCATTTCCCAGGGTCTAATATGGTTTAGAAGAGCAATCCTATTTTTTTGGGATACCAAAGTAATCTTAAAAAGATTCTATTTAATTATTTTAAAACATTTTTACTAGGTATAATAGGTATTGCTAATGCAACATAGTTTACCTTTGGGAGAAGTACCATCTTTATTAACTGCAATCTGTCTTCAAATGTTAAATACAATTTATTCCATTTCACTATTAATGCTTTAAGTGTAATCAGAATATTATTATGATTTGCAGATAGAGTTGATTCTAATGTTTCACATAAAACTATTCCAAAACCTGTTTTCCAACAATTGGATTTATGTTAGTATTAGAATTACAGCAAAAAAGCTCCACCAACTGTAATACACCCAAAGCAGGCACAGAAGGCTAAATGTAGATGTCACCTCAGATTGTGTACAACACAGTATCGATTTCCACAGTAGTTAAAAGCTTTCATCTGTCTGGCAGACTTCATCAGAAACAACTGTTGTTGTACTCTAGTTGTTTTTTAAATAAGCCTTTTAAACATCCTTCCTCCATATACATTTTAGTTAATTAAGTTTCTAATTAAATTGTATTTATTTTATTATTAAATACTATAATATTAAATGTCTTGACCCTTAAGTATATATATGTTTATATGTGGACAAACAACATTAAAATGTATATATAATATAATTTTCCTGTAAATATATGGAATATATATATTAATATAGTAGATACTCCTACCTCTATATTTAAATTACATACATCCTACTAACACAAAAACACTGAACATTAATTCACACTCTGTTGACACAGTTATTTTAAAATTTCCCTTGCACTGTTACGCCTACATGATCAAACTATGTAAAATTTAATTGATGTTTGTCACCCACTATATTCAATATATGTTTATATAAAAGTTTTTTTTGTTTTTTTTTCTGATAGAATAAAGGTGGTATCGTGTCCTGATGTTTTGGGTTTCAAAATCCTTTTAAGGTTGAATCCGTTGTTGAATATATTTCTAAACATATGTTTAGGATGGTTTTTTTCCTTCCTGTATATTCTCTAGGTAAATCTTCACTTTGGACTAATAAAAGTTCTAAAATAATGCTACCCTGTTTGTGTGTAATGTAAAATTTTTTAAAATTAAAAAGTACTATTTATATAGTCAATAAAAGGGTTGAATCATTTCATGTGGGCCTTTCCGAACTTTCCAAAGGAAAAATCCTAAAAATAAAAAACTATGTAGTAGACTAATTTAACAAAAGTAGTCTCCACCTCAAAAAAAGCATAACTAAGTTCCAATAACACCTGCACAAGATGCCCCATAGCAGATGCTAGTTTAACTTATTTTTTCATTTTATCTTTTCATTATATAAATATTTATACAATATATATATCATCAGTCCATCCATAGTCCCAAAATTTTGTCTTATTTAAGACTCTTAATTAAATGGGGTATATTATTGTATACTGGTTTCACCCATTTATCATACCTATATTCACTTCGTTCAAAAAAATGAGGCTTCATTGCAGAAGCCAGAATTATATATTATTGTAAACTTGTATATAATCCATTAGTACAACACTATACCTCCTCCTTTTGTCAGGGCTAATCCTCACACCCTCACTGTTGGTTAGAGTTGGTGAGCATTGTTTTTTTTTCACCATCAGTTAAATTATCATCATTGCTCCTTTCCGTTTTTTTTTTATTTAATTGTATATATCCTGGCTAGCCATTTTCTCAAAACTAGCTATCTTGGTCCAAATCACGTTCTATTTTTCTGCTTTTTTAGCTAAAAAAAGTAGTAGCTTTTTTGTTCAGCTACAGCAAACTGTTTTCATAGTTCACCCCAATTGAAAAATAAATGAATCATTATCATATCTCATGGTTCTTCTTCTCAACTTCTTGTACCAACAGGCCAATTTCTCATCATTATTCTTAACCAATAGAATTCCAAAAAAAAAAAGCAAAAAAAAAATTCACAAATTATGCTATTTTACATCCATTATTATCCCATAGGTATTTGTATTGTATTCCTTAGCGTTCTGCCCAAACAGTATCACATTCATCGTTAATATTATGTTTAGAGAAATCATAACCATCGTTTAAAAAAAATCAAAAAAAAAGTAGTAACATTTGTTAGTCCTTTGCTGTTTTTCTTTCCCACTATTATATATTCCCACTTTTTTTGACATTTAGGGCTAGAAACATTACAGCGGTTAACTTTACTTTTTAGAATGTCATCATGTGTCCTCCTGTTTGTGCCAGTAGTGTTTCTAATGTTGCTGGGCGTTTGCCCTGTCCTCTGTCCTCTCGCATCATCTGAGAGCGGAACGGAACAAAAGGAAAAAAAAGGTAAACTCATAATGAGTTCTTACTGGAAATATTTATTTTATTTATTATTTATAGGCTTATTTAAACAACGTAGAGTACACAAAATCTTGTTCTGATGAGAATCTGCTTAGAGACTACTGTGGGAACTGTGAAATCGGTTTACAACATACAATCTTGTGTACATCTCATCATTGTAATCTTTTATGTTTTTTAACCAACTGTTTTGTCCTAAGCACTGTGTGGAGTGTCTACATTTAGCCTTGTCTGCATGTTTACAGTTAGTATTAGAATTATTTGTATTATTTAATAACATATATTTCGATTTGGAAGCATTAATCTTTAAACCTGAGATGTGATAAAAAATTTCAGCTAATGAATTTAATTCACATAGTGACTCTTCTGAGTTTAATAAGGTGAGTAAAATATCATCAGCAAAGAGCATTATTTTGGAATGAATTTGATTATTAATTTCAATACCTTTAATTTTAGGGTTAAGATGAATAGTAGAGGAAAAAAGTTCAATTGCTACTGCAAACAACACTAGCGACATGGGGCATCCTTGTTTGGTACCCTTAGTAATTTTAAATGCATCTGATTTGAAAGAGCCTAACTTTACATAAGCTAGATTATCCTTATAAATGTTTTTTATTAATTTTTTTTATTAAATTAATGAATCTTGAGGGGAAATTATAAATTTGAAGTATTTTGAAAAGATAATCCCAGTTTAATGAGTCAAATGCCTTTTCAATGTCTAATGTTACTATTAAAGCTTCAGCTTTGTCTCTATTTAAGAGGTCTATAATGGTTGAAATTCTTTGTATGTTGTCTTGAGTGTGTCTAATGTGAATAAATCCCATTTGATCCTCATTGATAACTTGAGTTAAAGATTTTTAATCCTATTAACCAGTATAGACATAAAAATTTTGTAATCATTATTTAGAAGTGAAATAGGCCTGTATGAACTACATGAATTGGGATTTTTATTTTCTTTTAAAATAGGTGTAATCAATGTGTATCTCCATGAAGGTGGAATAATGCCTTGTAAATAAGTTTCATTTAACACCTTCTGAAATATTGTTATTAATGATGATGGAAATAATTTATACATTTCTATAATGATTCCGTCTATGCCTGGAGCTTTATTATTTTTGCCTTCTTTAATTTTCTCATTAATTTCTTTAAGTGTTATTTGTTTTTGAATATTTATGTTTAAACTCTCTGGTATTTTATTTAAATTTGTATAATCCAGTCCCATATCTATGTTGTTATGAGGAGAATCATTAATATTGTAATGTTTTGTAAAATGAAATTTGAAGGCTTCTAATATATCACCTATATCTGATACATTTTTCTTGTTTTCCCCTTCATGAATTATATTTGTAATATTGTTTGTATTGGAATGCCTTTTTAATCTCATTGCTAGGCTATGCAAATATTTTGGGGACACAGAGTATGAATTTAATTTTAATTTTTCCAGTGCCAGATTGGTTTTATGCATTATAATGTCATTGTATTTTTTATTTAATTCCACAATTTCTTTTTTTTTTCGACCAGGTTCTCCACATCCTTAAGGTTAATTTATATAATTCGTTTTTGGATATTAACTAGCTCAGACTCCCATTCTTTTATTTTATTATTATACCAGGAAATGATTTTACCGTATAGATATGCTTTTAGTGAATCCCATAAAATAACTACATTTCATCACCAGTATTATTTGTATCTAAATAGTATTTTATTTCTAAATCTAACCAAGTCTTAAACTCATTTAATTTAGTGAAGTATGCAGGAATTCTTTTAGTAAGTGTTAGTCTCTTAAAGTTCATTTGAATTCTAAGAATGAGTGAATTGTGATCAGATATGGGGTAGGGAATTATGGAAGAATGTGATATTTTCATTTTTAAATCTTGGGATACATATAATTTATCAATTCTTGTTTGGGTATTGAATCTATAAGCACTATGAGAAAATTGTAATGAATTTTCATTTTTAAGACTAAATGAATCTCATAACTGCATGTTATCTATCCATTTCTTAAGAGTTTTTCCTATAGATTTTATACAAAAAGGTCGCTTACTTGTAGTCTCCTGGCTATCTAAGATACAATTAAAATCCCCTCCTACAATTAAATATACCTTTTGAAGTCTTAATAATAAGTTCTATGTGCTTAATTGTTCCTATAATTGTTCTAATTGTTCTATACCTGGAAACCAATAAAGATTCACCAATGTCCAAATTCTATTACTATATCTTATTATTACTATTGATAAAAGGCCATCTTTGTCTTAATAATTACATATTACTTGAGGATTGGTAACACTTTTCCTCCACAATGTTAATACTCCTCTGTTTTTTTACTATATGAAGAACTAGAGAGCTTTAAGAAATCATTTGGATTCCAAATAAATTATCATTAACTTTAAAGTGAGTTTCCTGTATTAATATTAATTGTGCTTTATTTACTTTTAGATATTTAAGTAGGCTAGATCTTTTCTTTGGGATATTTAAACCATTCACATTTAGTGAGAGAAGTACTAAATTCATCCAGTTAAATTATTTATTGAAGAGTTCTGAATGGAAACAATAACAAGTTATTTTGCTACATATTTGCTGTATATCTTCCATACATTTATTAATTATGTAGTAAACCTTCTTATTTCCCTTTGATTTATATATTATATATATACTAGAAGAGGCAAAATAGTAAGACAAGCAAGAGTACAATAGTTAATTTTATGCACATGTATAAGTAAACATTTAGAATGATCTTTTAACAAACATGGAATGAATACCATTCCCAATCTGAAAGAACTAAAATGTTCAGTCAGATTAAGCTTCATTACTAACAATAAATCAAACAATAATGAGAAGTTAGAGGCTCCATCATATGTTATTCTGGAGGTAACAATTAATCAACTTTATCATATACATCTAGTTTGATCCATGCAGGTAACTATATTTTTATTATAAAATTAACTTAATATAGAATTTAGGCAGTAACTTTGATCAAATTTACTTTATGTGTAGTGAATCAAATATGTAAATCATTCAAAATCAAATATTCATGAAATGTAAATAAATATTTCAAGAGATATTTATTAATCCAGTTTCCTTTCAACTTTCATGAGTTTCTGTATAGTGACCCATTCATTTAGTAGTTATCTTATATGATATACTATAACCGATATTATAAGACTTAACTACAATTGTATCAACAATTAATCTAGTGAACTATAGCAGAACCACAAACCACCATTTCTCTGATGTATTGGTTGGAGTACTCAAATTATATAATTCCGGACATGTAGTGATTCAGTACATATATAAATACTGCTCCAAACAGTACTATACATAGTATTTTAGTGTAAGAGAGCTCAATATCATATTTGTTGCATTACCCTAAACTTCAGTAAAGAGCTCTTTTGCTACTCTTAATGTAAAGCATTAAAACAGAGCAAATCATAAATGATTATTCACAGTCATACCTCGTTATTAGAACACTCAATACCATTCTAGGCAATATAAATTCAATTGAACAACTACCATAAATGCTAAATAAATGATACCAACACTTAAAAATGTAAGTAAGATAATCAAACTGTCAGGTCTTTGATAATGATAACTTCACAATCCCGAGCCTTCTCAGCAAGAAATTCCTTTAGAATACAGTTAAGGATTAGTATGATTGCCTAGATTAATGCACATGCACAAATTGCTCTTTGCCTGTATTCTGTCACTACTATATCAAGTGAGATGTAGTATTACAGATATGGAGTTTCTGAAAATATTTACCTTTGTAAAGATCAACTGTCAGTTAAGACCTCACATTTTCTTTTCTTCTTCTAGTTGTGTAATCAATTTCCAATTTTAAATTATCTTCCCTTAAAACACCACAAAATGTACAATATACAGGTGTCTTAGAGTCTTGTTTTTGTTTATTTATTCAATAAAGAATGCAAGTTCATGAGTAATTTGAAAAACCAAAGGTAATAAAATGAGTCAACTGATGAATGTCTCAATTACCCTCTCTATGTTTTAATGTTTCCTTATGTATATATCTTGTCCTTTTATTTCATTTACCCTCCTTTTTTTTTGAATTTTGAGCAATGTTTAACAATCATTTTTCCCTTCTATTTTCCATATGGGTTAGTACAGACCTGTACACAGCCCTTCATGTTAACAGATTTTAAGGGTGGAAATAGGATGAATTTGTACCAGTTTCAATGTATTAGTGTAGGTGTGTGTCAACTAAAACTTTGCATATATTATCACCTCTTTAAAGTTTTACTAATCCAGGCATTTCAGGCTTCATCTGCATATATTCAGTGAACTTGCAGAATATGCTCCATCAGAATACTTTTCCCACTATTAATGCTGCAAGACCAGAACTCACTTCCTTATGTCCCATACTATAATACTAGAATGAAACTTTAAGTAAAGATCCATACAGTTTGCAACTATTGAATGTGAACATTATGCCAGCTTACATATTCCTGCAGCTCACCTGTGACTAGTTTACCTGCTTTATATCACTGGACAAACACTCTACATTTTGTCCATCCTTAAAATAAATGTAAATGTGGTTCAGATTCAGAATAAACTGATATTAGTACTAACTTCTACAATTGTTGTTCTTAGCCTTCTTTACTTGAATGAGCCTTATCTACAGTTGTACCATTATAGATGTAGTCACTTTGGCTGTGCCTAAAATTATTCTTATGAAATCAATGCACTATGTAAATAAATAAATATCAGGGGCGATCTTTGCATTTGTAGAAAAACAACTAAGACTTGATATTGTTTAATGTCTGCACATGTGTATTTATTCTTCAGCTGATATACTGCTTAAAGTTTTTTCCATTGTTCACCATCGGAGAGAAATGCTCAGCTTTCCGGATGGGCAAGTCAGTCATACAAACATACACACAGTAGCTCACATGTGCTATTCCTGAGTATAAGCAAAAGAAATCTATTCACATGCATAACTGGACTAGAATGAGAAAGTTTATTTGTTAGACCTTAAATGGTTAGGGCACAATGCTCCGCACAGAGTCTTTTCATACATCAGCATTGAGACTGCTTACCTCAGCAAAGGCGTCATTGACCATAAGAAATATACGCTTCAAATAAGCGTCAACATCTAACATTCCATGCTGACACCAACCCATGTAAAAAACAAAGCAGGCTACTTTCAATATTCCCTCACTTTATACTATGTTATTCAATGTGTAAACAAAAAGAGATCCCGACCAATTGTAGCGCTCAACAATCCAAGGCTTTTTAACTCCTTGAAACAAAAAATGGAGGAGAAACATCCAAATAAAATTTTAATGTATCTAAAATAAAATTCTACGTGATTGATCTAGCTAGAGGGGTAGAAGTGAAATTCATTTAATGTATAGGGTTTATACTTAGATGTTAAATGTTAAAAAAGCCCTTTATGTTCACGTCAGTTTGCAAATACACTGACAGGCTCGCTTAAAGGGTACTGAAGATTTCCCTGCATGTCTTGTGCTTTTGAAAGCTTCACTTGTTCGTTTTAAAAATAAACATTCAACTGGATTCATGAACTTGTTTGTTATAATAACCTCCAGTGTCTATGCAATGTCTTTGCATAAATTAATCACAAAACCATACCAATGACTGAAACTAGTCATAGACACAATTAAACTTTACTTAATACTTAGCGACTAACATTAAGAGAAATTAAAATAATTAATGCATAGCTCTTATTGTACCAGAAAGTACAATGTATATTAAGTATTTCTTGCTCAGCATATAATTTCTTTTCCCCATGTATTACTATCACGGACAAATGTAAACTAATAGAGTCAATTAAATTATTGATGTTGATATGTTACTTATGTATTAAACTTTACATCTAAAGTATGCAATAGTAGTATTATAAGTTTATAAAATAGAATTTATAATATGCTTAAAAGAAAGCACAAATAATATTAATTTGTTACCTTTAGAATAGATTTTTAGTTTTAGTTGATACTTTGAGAGAAGTAGTGGAAGAGATATTTTTTGAGTCAGTTCTTTGCTTTTTTCTTTACATCAATCCAATTATTTTTTTCAGGAGATCTTTTTAGTGATGTAGTTAAAGCCCAGTCCATTTCCTCCAGAACTGTAACCATATTGTTGTTTTTGATAAAAGTTACTGCTTCCTCAATGTCATTAAAAGTTTTTATTTCATTTAAAGTAAAAATCCTTATTTTTGCAAGGTATGCCAGTTGTACCTTTATTTTGTCTTGCTTAAGTAATTTTCCTAGTGGCCAGGCTTTCTTTCTCATTTCTAAAACTCTAGAGGAAAAGTAATTGTCAAATCTAATTATATTTTTCTTGTATTTCAGTGGGGATCTTCTCCAAGCACATTTAAGAACAAGTTCCTTATCAAGATAAGAGAGAAATTTAAGCACAACTGACCTGGGCACGGATGATGGTGATGAATGAATGGGTTTCCCAGTGGCTCTATGAGCTCTTTCTATACCGTAAGAGAATCCTTCTTTTAGATCTAGGATTTCAGGTAACCATGAGTTAAGAAAGGAGATAATATCATCTCCTTCAGATTTTTCTGGTAAACCAAAAATTCTCACATTAGACCTCCTTTCTCTATTTTCCATGTCATCCAACTTGTTGATAAGCCATTTATTTTGCTGCTGAAGGACATCTCCCTGGATTTCTTCCACTTTGAGCCTTCCATCTATATCAGATAAAGACTCTTCATTGCTTAATATTATAGTTTGATACTGTTGAAGTAACTCTTTAAAAGATTCAGTTTGTTTATAGCAGTTTTCTCTCAAATTTTCTAAGTTGACATTGAAGCTGTCCATTTTAATAGATAGTTCTTGTAAATTTGAAGACATCATATGAATTTCTTTCTTCAAAGTAAATTCAGCATGTGAGTTTTTTGAGCCACTCATCTTTACAGAGCAGTTTTAAACTCCAGATATTTCTGACAGGAAATTTTTGAAGAATATATTCCAAACTCGGTATAATGATAGTATAAATGTTAAGGAACAATATTTAACTGTTTTTTTTTCTAAAACAAATGGTTATTTCCTGTTATTTAAAGTATTTTTGAGGAGCTCTAAAAAAGTGCTGCTTTCCGAGTGCCATTTAGGCTCCGCCCCCAATGCTTTATATACTTCATATGTTAAATTATAAAACCTTTTAATCATCTTAATTTTGTTATCATATAATTGGCGTATTTCATGTTCATATACATTTAAAAAAAGCATTAATGACCGGACAGTTAATTGGTATAAAGGTACTAGACTTTTTAAACTCACATACACTTTCAGTCATTAAATCTTTAAAAATTAGTTTTAAACTAATATTCCTACAGACCATCCAAAGTCAGTTAATGCTTCTACTACATTATCAACTGACACAGGTACAAACTGTAAACCGTTGTTCAATAAATTAATACAAGCTGATGATAAAATATAATCAGACAAATTAACAACAGTGTCCATTTGCTTACTTCTTGATTTCAGTGTCATCCCTGTTTGCTCAGTGGTAATGGACAGCTGTTCTTCCTTTTCTTCCCATTGTAAATGGGGTCTTTTCTTTGTTGTGACTGCCCTCTTGACTGCGAATGCCCCCATGCTTCTACTTTCTCTGGAAGCCGAATGGATACCGGCTTTGTTGTATTGAATAAAACCTCGCCATTCTGAGCGTTATTTGAGGTTCCCCCCAATGCAGATGATGACGCTGTTGCTGACGTTTGCATCTGACTTGCCTGGCATTGATTCATTGAATCATTCTCTGCTGCATCTTGTTACAACCTATGAGTGACAAGGGGAGTGGATAACGTTGTTGTCATTCCTTGAACATCCCTCACCACCTCATTGGTTGGATTCCAATTTACATGTACTTGATTGGTGGATTGACTACTTCCTTCTTCAAAAGTGTCTAGTTCATATATAGCACCTCTCTGTGAGTGCTTAATTTTGCAGTATTATTCCTTTTTTTATCCTCTTTAGGGCAAGAGAAAATATGACCAAGATTGTAGTCATTAATGTCTAAGCAGTTTTCGTTGCTTTACTGCTTCTAGTTTTTTATCAAGTATACTAATTCTTTCAAGCATGTGTTGGTATGTGGCAGATGAATTAATAAACATCGTTGAACTCAAAATCTCATTCTCAAGGCCAATAATTTCTTCTGTAAGCCCCTGTTCTATATTAATGAAGAAGTCATTCATTAAGGACATATATTCCACACTGAGCTTTAAATTTAATTGTTGCCACTTTTTTAATAATTCTGGATACTGATTTGCATATGCTGGAATTTTCAATATGCGCAGTCCTCTCGGCACAACATTTAGCTCCAAATAAGCTGAAAAGCTCAGCCACTGCCATTGGAGCTTCTTGTATGCCTGAGTTTTCCTTTCCAGTTTAATTATTAAATGGTCTATGTTACCATTCAACTGGGGTGTGGCTCCCAGGTTGACTTCATTCATTGTCCCAATCTTTGCTAATAAAGGATTACCAGATAGTGTAAGCAACCCACAAACTATTTGCTTACTAGTAAGAGTTGTTGAAGTATTTTCAAATCCCTGCGTAGGGTAAGATGGATGTGTTATAATTCTTCTCAGCGCCCACAGCAAATTAAAAAAAAAGTTTCCTTCAGATATAAAAGTCAACGAATCAGCTGCAGCTAACCACCAGGAACAATGTTGCAATACTCAAGAAAAAGAAAGTTCACAGTAGTAGAAACGCTTAATTTATTAAACATGATAAAAGCTTTCAGGATGTACCCTTCCTCAGTTATCAGTGAATACATTTAAAAAAAAATCATCTCATTATATACACTTCAATACATAATAACACATGACACAGTCAGCCAATAAAATAACACATCCAATTAACCAACAATTAACATAAAATGTACAAAGATACATATAAAATAAAAGTATGTAAATACATATACATAAGAAGTTTTATATATATATATATATATATATATATATATATATATATATATATATATATATATATATATATATACTTTTTGTATCATTTATATTTCATTTGTTTTTCAACCAAATAGGGCTTTATAGTGACCATGTTGTTCAAACTTGGGAACTTGTCAGCATCTAATCTGGTTATCCACCCATACTCAGAAATACCTAATTTGTTGTTTATATCACCCCCTCTTATATTCCTATAAACAAATTCCAACAATTTAAATTTAAATGTATGTGTACTACCATATTCATTAATATGCTTAGCTAAAGCATTTGTCATCACACTTCTTATATCAGATTTATGCTCTATAATTCGGTCTTTTAACCGTCTCGAGAATTTCCCTACGTAAAAACATATGCAACTCTTGCTAGTAAGCAAACTGTTTGACAAATTCACCACTGTAACAGGTACAAGCAAGCAAAATCTGAGGGTAATGATACTTAATGCTAGAAGTCTAAACCTCAAAATGCACTCACTCGATGCACTCCTTAAAATGGAGAACATCGACATCCATGCAGTGACAGAGAGCATCCCTGCATTACCAGGCTATAATTCATACCGCACCTTTTGGCCACCTAACCTGGACCGAAGCACTAAAGGCAGAGGTGTGTCCATATTCATTAAGGATATCCACATCTCCAGGCTAGTTGCTCAGCATAATGCATCTGAGATTATCCAAGTGCAACTAACTCTGGGCAAGACCGCAATGCAAATTGTAGCTTCCTACAGATCCCCCACCATGCCCCATGATTCCCACGCCTCATTTCTTGATACACTGGAAAATATTAAGGTACAACCTAACACCCTAATAATGGGCAATTTCAACTACCCCACCATTAACTGGGAAAACTACTCATGTACCAACTCTTGTGCTCAACGTTTTCTGGAATTCATAAATTACAATGCCTTGGATCAACTTATCCATACCCCCACCAGGGGCAGCAATATCCTAGACCTGGTCATTTCCAACATGGGCAAATGGTGTTCCACATCAGTGGTCAATTCCTCATTGGTCAGATCCGACCACAACAAATCACCCTAGACATCCACATCCCACCCCATTAGAGAAACCACCGTAAAAAATTTTTCCAAAGCCAACTTCATGCTTCTTAAGACAGAAGTGGCAAACTTCATGACACCCATGCTGATGGACAATACAGGTACGACTGTTGAATCCTATACAGTTGCATTTTATAAGCACTTACACGAGTGCATGGATCGTGCAATCCCTAACAGAACCAAGATGCTATACTCCAAATAAAGGAAGCCAATCTGGTGGTCCCCTGCTCTAAAAAAATTCTACAACAGAAGAAAGAAACTGTTGCAAAAAAAGTGTAAAATCCCATGATTGGAGGAACTCTGTGGTCAGCCTTAGTAAGAAGCTGAGAACCCTCATAAAATCCACCAAAGCTAGTTATGAAAACAAAATTGCCACTGATTCTAAAGTCAACCACAAAGCCTTCTATAGCTATGTCAAGAATCTGAGTGGCAACACTCATCTGCTCTGAGTTACAGCACAATAGCACTAAAATATACAGAACCAACTGATATTGCCAACATCCTAGCAGATAGGTTCAGTGCTAACTTTACCCCTCACTCATCCCCTAAAGGGCCCATCTCTATACCGGAAGAATGCAAAGTTCCTGTAATCTTGGCTGCACAGGTAAAAAAACATACTCTCCAAAGCCAAGAACACAGCATCCATGGGACCTGACAACATCCCAGGCTGCGTTCTACATGAACTACAGAACAAACTGACACCCCACCTAACTGCCATGTTCAGTCATTGCCTCACCTCAGGTGTTGTGCCCACTGATTGGTGCACAGCAACGGTTATCCCATTCCACAAAGGGGGAGCCACCACAGATCCCAGGAACTATTGCCCCATTAGCCTGATGAGCCTGGTCATCAAGACTATGGAGCATATCATCATGGAACTTATAAACAATGACATTGGTAATCTCCAAACTCTGGACCCTACCCAGTTCGGGTTTGTAAAAGGCAGATCATGTCTCCTAAACCTGATAGACTTCTTTGAAGCAGTCACCAAAGCCGTAGATGAGGGTAAGGTGGTTCACACAGCCTATCTAGATCTCGCCAATGCTTTTGACACCATCCCCCACTCTGGAATTATAGACAAACTCACTAAACTAGGTATAAATCCATATGTCACAAGATGGGTTGCCAACTGGCTCACTGACAGAACCCACACTGTGAAAGTAGCAGACTCTAAATCCAACTTCAGACCAGTGACAAGTGGAGTACCACAGGGTTCAGTCCTAGGTCTTCTCCTGTTTGGTATCTACTTCTCTGAAGTACAGGCTAACACAGAAGGTCTTTGGCTAAAAAAGTTCGCAGATGACTGCAAATTAGGAGCCATAATTAAAACTCCTAACAATGTGGACATCCTACAAAAGGGCCTCACTGAGACAGATGCCTGGGGTCAAAGCCATGGCCTCAAGCTCAATGGCAAAAAGTGCATTGTCTTCCCTTTTGGTAAAAACTCTGTACCCATGAACTACCACATAGGTGGTAGTCTACTTAACACCAAAAGTGTGATAAGAGACCTTGGGACACAGGTGGACAGTAGTCTCTCTTTTGATAATCACATCACCACAGTAGTCAGGAAATCTTTCTACATGGCACACCTCATCACAAAACGTTTCTCATCCAGGAAAAAAGAGGTCATTGTTCCCTTCTACTCATCACTCATTAGACCCATTATAGAGTACAATGCCCCTTTTGGTATGTACCTCACAAGACATCTACTAGAACTGGAAAGGCCACAGAAATACCTCACAAAGAGGATTACCGGCCTCAAACAGATGCCCTACGCAGACCATCTAAAAAAACTCCAGCATTACTCTGTCGCATATCGCCTACTCAGAGGCGATCTCTGCCTAACATACAAAGATATGTCAAACCCAGAGCTGTTGGACATGCTCCACATAAAGAAATCCCAATCCCTCCAAGCTACATGCTTTAGGGACCTAAACCTTGTCACCACAATAAACAGAACATGCTGGAGTGATAGATTCCTGTCCCAGAGACTTCCCATACTCTGGAACAAACTACCTATCTATATCAAACAAGGCTCCTCATTAGCACTCTTCAAGAAAAATCTTGATGATTGGATGGGACATAGAAAATTCACCCCAGGGATCACTTCTGTGGCTCTGCTTGACAGGGGCACAGGAAAATAATTTTCTTGGGTGCCAAAAGCCAGGGTACCATTTGGCTAGGCTTATATAGGCCCTAGGGCCAATAGCCTAGCACCTACCTATGAACCTATCTGTACAGGCAGCTACCAACAAAGCATGGCATGACCACTCAAGTTGGCTAAAAACATCTATTCAGAGTATGAAAGGGAATAGTTAACAGAATGAAGAACTATCGATGTATGGAATAATAACTGGAAAATCTTGACTGTTTCCTGAAATTCATCACCAGACATTTTTTGCATTTACTAAATTCTTACAAAGGCTTAGGCATGCAACTCCACTATAAAACAGACCTGGGATTTAGAAGCACAGACAGGGAAAGAAAATCAAGTTTTGTATTACTTTTGCTGATCCACCTTCCTTCCACTGACACATTACAGAGTCTCATAACCATTCTATGAAACATTTCAGGATACATTACTAAATGATTTTAAAATGAATGTCAAATTGAAGAGAGTATCCACAGTCCTAGAAACATGCAGTTTTCATGCAGATATACTAAAGTCTAAAAAAAAGTAAAAATGAAGACAGAAAAGCAGATTCATAACCCAAAGGAAACATGAATGATATGTGTGTTTGTCTGTGTGTACAGAAAAAAGTGTATTCTAGTCTTATATTTCTGAAAGAAAAAAATCTTGTAGATTATTAAAAATTCTAACAAAATGGTTTTCCAATATTAAGTCTTCTCAGGTCATGTCATATTGAATTAGTTGCACAACTTTATTTACTTGAGGTCATACAAATATTTTTAGTGAGAATCATGTACTACCCATTAAACTATGATACTGTACATTTTGTTAAGAGACACCACTTCTGCTAAAGGTGTCATCAACAATCTACTCAGCAGAAAGCACTGGCTTTTCAAGATGGTTGAATATGCAGTTAGAAACATTACAAACATGATTAACTTCAAAACAACATCCTCTGTTGCCTTACTGTTAAGGCAATTTGAAGTTTGTATAACAATCCTGCAATAAATCATAAAAGTCAGACCCCGATTCAAACAGTTTCTGATAAACAAAGCAGATGCATATATCATTCTGTGCAGGTGAAATTACCTAACCAAAACTGAAAGCTCACTCAAACCCTCAAGCTATTACTATGTCTATGACTTCTCTTTACCCATGGTTATTGTGACGTCCCCTCTCTGGGCCAGTAATCAAAGGAGCCTGATTCCTCACCACTGATACTGGTGAGGGATGCTCACTTGGAACAAAGATAGATACAGACAGTATTTCCAGATGCAGCTCTCTGCAACAAGCACAGTTTCCCTTAAGAGCACACAGGGAACACACACAGTTCAGGGGCTGAGTTTCCCTCTCTCTTTCTCTCTCTCTCCAGATCCCCCATTAAGACGCCCCACTGGCACAGCTGTAGAGTTGAGACACCAGCTGAGTGCCCAAGCCAAGTCCTTCACCACTCTTGCTGTGAAACCAGGGGTCTGTGTCCCTGCTCAAAGCAGCTGATACCCAGACACTCTTTGAGATTTGATTTGCACACAAACACACACAAACACCCCTGAGAAAGACTGGCACAGATTTACTCACTCTAATATGCTTTGCCCAGACTATAAGTTAGTTACTGCCGCCATACACTCCAAAGCCAGCTACTCTAAGGCTCTTACAAGGATACCCAATTATATTGAGTGAAATTAATTGTAATGCAAATGGTAATGTTGACCAAACAGCAAGGCTTTCAGGAGTGGCCACAATATCAGCAGATAAATATCAGTACTCTCAAAGGTTAAAATATTCTCTAAAACACCAGCACTATAAAAAGTTTAAATATATTTAATAATAAATAAAAAAGAACATGAAAATACTTAATATCTATTTACAATAAACACCAGAGTATCAATCACAGGAAATATTAAAAATAATACAGATGAATAGATTCACACAGTTACAGAAAAACAGTACTTAACTAATCTCACTATATTTTCCTGACTGATTTAAAGAAGTACTATTCCTGTTTACTTACTAAATAGGTTCATAGGTAGGTACTAGGCTATCTGCCTGAAGACATTTGTAAGCCTAGCTGGAATGTGTTGGCTTCAGCCCCCTTAGATTAGTTCCCTGTGCCTCTGTCCATCAAAGCCATTGAAGTGTCCCTGGGGTAAAGTTTCTGTTTCCCATCCACTTGTCAAGGTTTCTCTTGAAGAGGGTTAGTGAGGAACTCTGCCTAATGTAGATTGGAATTTTGTTCCAGAGCATGGTAAGTCTCTGGGACAGGAATCTATCCCTCCAGCACATCTTATTTACTGTTGTGGTGAGGTTTAGATCCCTGGGGTGTGTGGCTCGAGGGGTTATGCTTTTCTTTAGGTTGAGCATGTCCATCAATTCTGGGTTGGACATGGCCTTGTATGTCAGGCAGAGATCACCTCTGAGCAGGCGGTATGCAACCAAGTATAGCTGGAGTTTCTTCAGTCGAGCAGCATAGGGCATCTGCTTGAGGCCAGTGATCCTCTTGGTGAGGTAATTCTGTGGTCTTTCCAGTTGTTGCAGGTGTCTTGTAAGGAACATCCCAAATGGGGCATTGTACTCTATGATGGGTCTGATGAGTGATGCATAGAGGGGCCCAATGACCTCTTTCGATCTAGATGCAAACCCTTTTGTGATTAGGTGGGCCACATAGAAGGATTTTCTAACAACTTTGGCAATGTGATTATCAAAGGAGAGGTTACTATCTACTTGGGTCCCCAGATCCCTTATGACGTCTTCCGTATTTAGGGGGCTACCACCTATGTGGTAGTTTGTGGGTACTTTGTTTTTTCCAAAGGGGATAACTATGCACTTTTTGGCATTTAGCTTGAGGCCATGGTTTTGACACCAGGTATCTGTCACAGTGAGACCCTTTTGGAGGATGTCTGTGTCAGCCGGAGAGTCTATTATAGCCCCTAGTTTGCAGTCATCTGCGAACTTGGTCAGCCAAAGTCCTCCTGTGCTTGCCTGTACCTCTGAGAAGTATATGCCGAACAGGAGGGGTCCTAGGACTGAGCCCTGGGGAACACCACTTGTAACCGGTTTAGAGTCAGACCTAGCTTTCACAACTCTTACCATGTGGGTTCTGTCTGTGAGTCAGTTGGCAACCCATCTCGTGACGTAGGGGTTTATGTTCAAGCTGGTGAGCTTGTCTATAATACCTGAGTGGGGAATGGTGTCGAAGGCATTTGTGAGGTCTAGGTAGGCTGTGTGGACCACCTTTCCCTCATCTATAGCCTTGGTAACTGTCTCAAAGAAGTCCACCAGGTTTAGAAGGCATGATCTGCCCTTAACAAAGCCGAACTGGGTAGGGTCCAGTATTTGGAGGTTCCCAATGTCTCTGTTAATGAGATCCATTATGATGCACTCCATAGCTTTGCAGACCAAGCTAGTCAGGATTGTAGGGTGATCGTTCCCGGAGTCTATTGTAGCTCCACCTTTGTGGAGCGGAATAACCATTGCTGTGCACCACTCTGTGGGCATATAGCCTGTGGAGAGACTGAGTTTAAACAGTGTGTTTAGGTGAGGGGTTAGTTAATCTTTGAGCTCATGTAGGATGCAGCCTGGGACACCGTCTGGTCCCACTGATGCTGTGTTTTTGTCTTTGGAGAGGGCTGTTTTAACCTGAGTGTCTGTGATTTCAGGGGCACTACATTCTTCTGGTATAGCTATGGGCACTTTTGGGTGTAAGAGGGAGGTAAAGTTTGCACTGAACCTGTCTGCCAGGATGTTGGCTATATCCATCAGTTCATTGTATTTTGTGCCATTCTGCACTAACTCCAGGTAGATCTGAGAATTGCCACTTAGATTCTTGACATAGCTAAACAATGCCTTGTGGTTATCTTTGGAGTCCATGGCAATTTTTCTTTCGAAGCTAGCCTTGGATGATTTTATGAGGGAACGTAGTTTCTTGCTGATGCTGATCAGGGATGTCTTCCCTTCTTGGGAGTTTACTCTTTTCTGTACTAGTTTCCTCCATCTATTGTATAGCTTGTTTATGGCAGGGGTCCACTAGACTGGTTTCCTTTTCTTGGAGGAGTGAGTCTTGGTTTTGTTTGGGATAACATGATCCATGCATTTTTGTAGGTGCCCATAGAGTGCATTAGCATTCTGCAGCTTGCACAGCATTATCCATTAGCATGGGGGCTTTAATACTTCCCACCTTGGTCTTAAGTCACTTGAAGTTTGCTTTTGAAAAGTTTTTTTACCGTGGTTTCTTTGACCGGGGGTAGTGGTGGAATGTGAATATCCAGAGTGATTAGTTTATGGTCAAATCTAACCAGCAAGGGGTTGACCTCCGGTGTGGAACACTGGTCGCCCATGTTGGTGATGACCAGGTCCAATATGTTGTCACCTCTGGTGGGGGTGTTGATCAGTTGATCCAGGACATTTGAGTTTATAAATTTTAGGAAATGTTGAGCAAGGGTGTTTGTACTTGAGTAGTTCTCCCAGTTAATGTTTGGGTAATTTAAATCACCCAATATCAGGGTGTTTGGTAGGACCTTTATGTTTCCCAGTGTTTCCAGGAATGCGGAGTGGGGGTCCTCGGACATGGTGGGTGATCTGTAGCAAGCTATAATTTGAATAGCAGTTTTTCCCATTGTTAGTTGCATGTGGATGATCTCTGAAGCATCATGCTGTGCCACTAACCTGAAGGTGTGGGTATCCTTGATGAATATGGATATTCCCCCGCCTTTTGTATTTCGGTCCGGGTTTTGTGGCCAAAATGTATGGTATGAGTTTTAGTCTGGTAGTGCTGGGGTGCTCTCTTGGGCCTTAAACTAGGTATCTGTTACTGCACATATATAGATTTTCTCCATACTGAGGAGTGCCTCGAGTGTGTGCATTTTGAGGTTTAGACTTCTGGCATTGAGTAGCATTACCCTCAGTTTTTTGTTACTTGTGCTATTTATAGCGGTGTGTTTGTCTTTTGAGCCTTGCCTAAAAAAGGCACTATGGGGGTGGCAAGAGCCTTGGCCAGTATTTGAAAGCCTAAGGGTGACAAGTGCAAGCTGTCTCTAGCGAAGCAGCGTGGCTTGTCGAGCATGTCATCCCAGGCTGACAGACACTGGATCCCCTTTGAATGACACCAGAAGCTTAGTCAATTGTTGAAATTGATAATTTTTTTCTCTATACTGTGGTATCATTCTTGGTAAGGGCAGGATGCTACTCAGGGTCAGGGTCATACCGGCCTGGGCTACGTGATTAGAGAGCTCCTCCATGTCT
Source organism: Protopterus annectens (assembly GCF_019279795.1). NCBI lineage: Eukaryota > Metazoa > Chordata > Ceratodontiformes > Protopteridae > Protopterus > Protopterus annectens. Next base: position 285,683,873 of record NC_056740.1, read on the forward strand.
CTTTTCATGTAGTCCAGGGAGGTATGGCTCAGGTCATTCACACCAACATGGACAATGACAGAGTCATATTTGTACTTGTTCTGGAGTGATCTGAG
>NC_056740.1:285688967-285748967 GCF_019279795.1 Protopterus annectens
CTTCTTTCGGCTGTTCCCATTAGGGGTCGCCACAGCGGATCACCTGTTTCCATTTCTTCCTGTCCTCTGCATCTTGCTCTGTCACACCAACCACCTGCATGTCCTCTCTCACCACATCCATAAACCTTATCTTAGGCCTTCCTTTTTTCCTGTTACCTGGTAGCTTCATCCTTAGCATCTTTTTCCCAATATACTCAGCATCCCTCCTCAGCACATGTCCAAACCAATGGAATCTTGCCTCTCTGGCTTTGTCTCCAAACCTTTCAACCTGGGCTGACCCTCTAATATACTTATTCCTAATCCTGTCCAGCCTTGTCACACCCAGTGCAAATCTTAACATCTTTAACTCTGCCACATCCAGCTCAAACTCCTGCCTTGTTGTCAATGCCACTGTCTCCAACCTATATAACATAGCTGGTCTCACTACCCTCTTGTAGACCTTCCCTTTCACTCTTACAGGTACTCGTCTGTCACAAATCACTCCTGACACTCTTCTCTACCAACTCCATCCTGCCTGTACTCTCTTCTTCACCTGTCTTCCACACTCACCGTTACTCTGAAGTATTGACCCCAAGTATTTAAACTCATCCACCTTCGCCAACTCTACTCCTTGCATCCTCACCATTCCTCTATCCTCCCTCTCATTCACAAACATATATTCTGTCTTAGTCCTGCTGACATTCATTCCTCTTCTCTCTAGAGCATATCTCCATCTCTCCAGGGTCTCCTCCACCTGTTCCCTACTCTCACTAAAGATCACAATGTCATCTACAAACATCATAGTCCACAGGGACTCCTGTCTGATCTCGTCTGTCAACCTGTCTATCACCATTGCAAATAAGAAAGGGCTCAGAGCTGATCCTTGATGTAACCCCACCTCCACCTTAAATGCATCCGTCACTCCCACCGCAGACCTCACCACTGTCACACTACTTTCGTACATATCCTGTACCACTCTTACATAATTCTCTGACACTCCTGACTTCCTCATACAATACCACAACTCCTCTCTAGGCACCCTGTCATATGCTTTCTCTAAGTCTACAAAAACACAATGCAACTCCTTCTGACATTCTCTGTACTTCTCCATCAACACTCTCAGAGCAAACATCGCATCTGTAGTGCTCTTCCCGGCATGAAACCATACTGCTGATCACTAATCATCACATCCCTTCGTAACCTAGCTTCCACTCCTCTTTCCCATAACTTCATGATGTGACTGATCAGTTTATTCCCTCTGTAGTTACTACAGCTCTGCACATCACCCTTATTCTTAAAAATCGGTACCAAAACATGTTTTCTCCATTCCTCAGGCATCCTCTCACTTTCTAAGATTTCATTGAACAATCTGGATAAAAACTCCACTGCCATTTCACCTAAACACCTCTATGCTTCCACAGGTATGTCTTCTGGGCCAGCAGCCTTTCCATTCTTCATCCTCTTCATAGCTATCTTCACTTCCTCCTTGCTAATCCACTGCACTTCATGATTCACTATCCCTACATCATCCAACCTTCTCTCCCTCTCATTCTCTTCATTCATCAACCCCTCAAAGTACTCTTTCCATCTCCTCAACACACTCTCCTCGCTTGTGAGTATGTTTCCTTCATTATCCTTTACCTGCTGCACATCTTTCCTAGCTCGGTCCCTCTGTCTAGCCAACTGGTACAGGTCCTTTTCTCCCTCCTTAGTGCCTTATCCTTAGCCTTCGCCACTTCTCTCTTTGCCATGCACCTCATCTCCTTATACTCCTGTCTACTTTCTTCATCTCTCTGACAATCCCACTTCTTCTTTGCCAACCTCTTTGCCTGTACACTCTCCTGTACTTCCTCATTCTATCACCATGTCTCCCTGTCGTTCTTCCTCAGTTCCCGATGTGATACCAATCACCTTTCTAGCCGTCTCCCTTACTAGCTCTGCTGTAGTTACCCAGCTATTTGGTAACTCTTCACTGCCACCCAGTGCCTGTCTTAACTCTTCCCTGAACTCCACCTCACAATTACCCTTTTTCAATTTCCACCATTTGATCCTTGGTGCTGCCCTCACACTCCTCCTCCTCTTCTTCATCACCAACATCATCCTACAAACCACCATCCTATGCAGCCTAACTACACTTTCTCCGGTCACCACTTTACAGTCTCCAATCTCCTTCAGACTGGCCCTCCTACATAAGATATAATCCACCTGTGTGCATCTTCCTCCACTCTTGTATGTCACCCTATGCTCATCCCTCTTGTCAAAATACGTATTCACCACAGCCATGTCCATCCTTTTTGCAAAATCCACTACCATCTGACCTTCTGCATTCCTTTGTTTAACACCATACCTACCCATCACTTCCTCATCCCCTCTGTTCCCTTCACCAACATGCCCATTGAAATCTGCTCCAATCACCACTCTCTCACCCTTGGGTACAGTCATCACCAATTCATTCAATTCACTCCAAAAGTTTTCTTTCTCATCCATTGCACACCCAACTTGTGGAGCATATGCACTAACAACATTCATCATTGCACCATCAATTTCCAGCTTCATAAAAATCATGCTATCTGACACTCTTTTCACCTCCAAAACACTCTTAGCATACTGTTCCTTCAGAATAACTCCTACACCATTTCTCCTTCCATCCACACCATGATAAAACAATTTGAACCCACCTTGATAGATCTAGCCTTACTCCCCTTCCATCTGGTCTCTTGCACACACAATATACCAACCTTCCTTCTGTCCATCATATCAGCCAGCTCTCTCCTTATACCGGTCATACTGCCAACATTCAAAGTTCAGATCCTCACTATCACAGTTCTAGCCTTTCTCCTCTCTTCCTGCCTTCGGCCATGCCTTCCGCCTCTTCTTTTCCTTCGGCCAACAGTAGCCCAGTTTCCGCCAGCACCCTGTCAGCTAACAGTACTGGTGGCAGTCATTGTTAACCCAGGCCTCGACCAATCCGGTATGGAAATATTTAGTGGTGACTGCATTAAATGATTTGGTGAAGTTTTACACCGGATGCCCTTCCTGATGCAACCCTCTCCATTTATCCGGGCTTGGGACTGGCACAAAGAAATGCACTGGCTTGTGCATCCCCAGTGGCTGGGTTTACAGATATGCAGTCAAAACTGCTGCAGCTTAAAAAATATGACTCCATTGTGCATCCTACCTCTCTCTCTCCATAGATATATATATATATATATATATATATAAACATATATACATACACACACATATATATATATATATATATATATATATATATATACACAATATGTCAATAGCTACACAAGATATGCACACACAAGTGTATATAACAAGAAAAAAGTGCATAGTTGGTTTACCCACAGTAGAAATGCATAGGCAGTAGCAGAAGTTGGTGAACGCCAATTTTTTTTTGTTTGTTTTTTTAAAGGTGGGAATTTTCAAGATGCCTAAGGTCATGGTAATTAAATTTTAAAGTTTGTCAACATAATTTGAACATAGGGACTCCTTAAGTGAATTGTGTGTTCTAACTTGAGAGGCTAAGAATTTATCTGCAGAGTGGAGATGCCTAATTGGGTAGTAGTACCACTGGAGGTGGGTTGATAATGAAGAACATTTTGCTGGATGGTGTAAAATGAAATCAGCTATTTTAAGTTGGGTGTAGATTACTTTATTGCAGCCAGTGTTCAACAGATGAGTACTAGGATTCCTGAGTCTGTGAAAGAAAGCTTTGAATGGAGACAACATTGCAGATCAGAGTTGTGTCACTGACATACTAAACAATGGTGGAGGGCCAGCAGCTGTGTGCATTTTGTTAATCAATACATTAAAAAGAAGTTGGCCAAGTAATGAACTTTGGGGGATGTCAACAGTGACAGGCAGGAAAGAAGAGTGTACAATGAATTATATTGCTCAGTCAAATGTGAAACCGTTTTAAAGTGCATTTTGAGTGGGTGAGTTCAACAAGGGTTTATAGGAGCTAGGAATGATAGATCGTGTCAAAAGCATTTAAGGGGTTCAAAAAGGCAGTAGAGACAAATTTACTTTGTTATGTTGTATGTTAATAGTATTTTAAAAGGAAAGCAATGCAGCTGCTGTCCTGTGGTTAGGATGAAAACCATGTGGTGTGTTTTTGAGGAGATTATATTCTAGTAGGTAATGTAGAAATTGAGAGTGGATGCATCTTTCTAATATGTTAGACAATGCCAAGAGTATGACAATCAGTCTGAAATCTTCCAAGCTGTTAGATTACTTCCTCTATGCAGAGGAAGAATGTAAGCTGGTGTCCAAACACCTGAAACATACGGTTGTGATAGGGACCTGTTAATGAGAATGGAGATTGGCAGCTGTTTTAATGCATTCAACTGGCACATTGTCTGCGGCTAAATCAGTGGGTTTGGGTTTGAGAATAAGTTTGTTGACTGATGATATGGAGATAGGTTTAACGATATATGTATTGGAGTCTATGTGTAGTGGGAGGTTGGGAGGTGAGACATTTAAGTTGTTTTTGATGAGGGATGTTGCAGCATTTATGAAGGGGCGATGAAGTTTCAGGCTGCTTTGCTGTCAGATTCATTAGATATAATGTGGGAGTAAGTTGATATTTTGAGGTGAAGGAGATGATGGACTGTTGCCCTGAATGTGTTGGAGTGTTTTTTTTGGGGGGTTGTTTTAAAAGTACACATAATGGCTTTTTTATCTTTATGCCTCTCCATTTTGACTTGGCTTCACAGAGCTCTATATATCTGACAATATTGTTTTTTTGTTTCAGGTACCATTGTTGACAGACTTGGCACTTTTGTGCATAGCCAGGGCCTTGGCTTGTTTTACTCATTTCTTCCTATATGGGATTTGGAACTTAAGGAGGATTAAGAAGACGGTATTGAAAGTTTTGGTCATATTATCTAGTGTAAGGTGATTTAGGGATCTCTATTTTATTTTTCTTACTGCATCAGTGAAACAATCAGAAGTGAAATGGCATATGTGGTGAACTATGTTTTTTCATGAAATTGAGTTTATTATTATTTTTTTGCTATAGTTCCAAATAGCGTATGTAAGGTGACAGTTACTATGGATACCAGGTAGGGTGCCTGTTTAGGAGGTATTGTTAGGGTAGGTGGCAAGTATCCAGTCTAGTGTACAATAGGCACTTGAGGACTTGCTAAACCAGTTAGGGACATCAGTGAGCTGTGTGAAGTTACATAAAATTAAGAAGTGAGTACTAGATGATTTAATGGAGTTGGTCTAATTAATCTTGTCGTTTTCTAATACATTAAACTGCATTTTGATGTTTCTTGAGATCCACGTTGCGTCTCTTCAACAGTTTTTGGGTCATTGTTTGCATGAAATACTATGTTTAGTTTTGTACCCTTTATCTTAAACAAAAGGCTGAAACTTAATATTTCTATCCTTCTACAAAACCTTACAGTGCTATTACTTGTACTCATCTTCCTCCCAGCTATACTTTCCAAAGACATTCAAAATAATCCTGATGTTTCATCTAATTCTGTGACTACTACAACTCAACACACAGGCTCCCAAACACTTAGAAAGTCACAACTCATTTTAGGGGTCACTTATAGCAGAATAGATAATAAATCAGAATAAATTCATGCATGGATTTTTAATAACTACCTTGACATTTTTGGTCTGTGGGAAACATAGTTAAAAATTAAATAATAATAATAATAATAATAATAATAATAATAATAATAATAATATCCAGATACATGTTCCCAACTGTAATCTAATTTTTTGACTGCCTAGGAACTGGTATAGGAGGTGGCTTTATGTTCCTATCTGAACAATACATAAATTACAGTATCACTACTACTGATTTATATAGATTGAACTGAAAAGCAATTTTGTCATATATAAAAACTGTATGTTAATCAAAGCTGTTGTCTGCTTTCCTCCACCTATATCCCATTTGACCTTCAAAAACATCTTTTAGTCCTTATCTAAAATTATAGGAAAGAAAAATAATTTATTTAGATTAAGACACCAACACAGACTTCTTCATCCAAAGCATTTCTGATTTAAACAGCTTGTTTTGTGACCTCAGCCTTCCTCATTACTGAAAGACCCAACCAGGTCATACTTCATAACTAGCAACTACACAAATTTTTGACTTACTGATTATGAACTAACTAGTAACGTTATTTTTGTTGAAACATCTGCACCTTTCACTAGTGACCATTGTACCTTAACAGAGAAAAAAACAAACTTCCATCCATTTTCTGTCACATCTATAACTATATATCTGTCACTATTCAAAATCTCCAGAATACCTTAAATTCGTTTAACTGGGTTGAGTTTTTCCAGTCTTCATGTGCAAATGCACATTATCTCTAGAAAACTACCCATTTTTCATGCACCACTAGTGAACTTTGCTCTCCAGTGTGACGCTCCACCTGGACTACCTGGAAATCTTCCCAGTCCAACAATGATCACAATACACAGGCTGCTGTGTGTAACCAAGATGAGAAGCCTAAGAACAAGGTATTAGTGTGTGCATCAAACCTCAAACTGTTTAAACCAAGCAAAAGCCGAATACAAATAATGATCTGAATTTTCATTCTATGTTGAACAGTTTATATAGTTTATTCCAAAGCAAAATTGCAAATGCATTTGCTTCTGCTTCTTCTCAAACTGACTGTGAGAACATCTTACTATTGATGTGCAGCCTTACTTAGCCTGTTTTTACAAAAAAAGACTACCTACAAGAAAGTCAGCTGCCTAACCAATAATGTGACGATGTTTACCTTCGGCTTGTTGTGAAATGTTCTGATGATATTATTCCTCAAGTACGCCATCCTGTTACACATTCCAAGTGGGAAAAGCAGCCAATGTTCCCTTCTCAAGTACGGCATCCTGCTACACATCCCAAGTGGGAAAAGCAATCAATGTTCCCTTCTCAAGTACGGCATCCTGCTACACATCCCAAGTGGGAAAAGCAATCAATGTTCCCTTCTCAAGTATGGCATCCTGCTACACATCCCAAGTGGGAAAAGCAATCAGTGTTCCCTTCTCAAGTACGGCATCCTGCTACACATCCCAAGTGGGAAAAGCAATCAATGTTCCCTTCTGAAGTACGGCATCCTGCTTCACATCCCAAGTGGGAAAAGCAATCAATGTTCCCTTCTCAAGTATGGCATCCTGCTACACATCCCAAGTGGGAAAAGCAATCAATGTTCCCTTTCTACATGTAGCAAATCAACAAGCACCTCTGAGTACAGATCTAGTTCACTTCTTCCTCACTTAGGTAAAAAAAAGATTATAAATAATTTTCTGACTATTTTTTATTTATTTGACATCTGATTGACCTGGATAGTCCGACTGGGCTGACGCCCTATTTCAGCGGAGGCCTGGGGAGAAAAGCTCCAAAGTAATATTATATAATATTTCATGTTACAGAAGATGTATAATACAATGTGATTCTCTACACATGCATTAACAAAAAATAAAGGCAAAAGAGACATTGTATACATATATGGTTGTGACACAGTTGAAGGATAGTCTACAGTGGTCAGATCAGCAGGTTAGTAGTAGTATTCTATGGGGGGGGGGGTAGTTTGAGTGGGTACCAAGTGAGTCCAGTAGAGGTGGAGTTGATAATAGATGTTAATTGCAGTGATAGTACAGCAGAAGCCCAGAATTGATAAGTGAGGATGGCAGTTGAGAGTTAGATCATAATAATAAAGTGGTCGGGTTGTAGAAGATGTTGTGGTGTAGAAGGCTAATGGGTATTAGGTAGAAGAGGAGGAGAATAAGGGAGAGGGGTAATAGATAGATTAGGACTGGATTTGTGGAGGTAAGTTACAAGGATATGTCCAGGTGCGGTTTAGGTAATGTTTGAGGGATTTCTTAAATATGCATGTATGAGGTATGCTTCTTAGGGCCAGGGGAAGCTTGTTCCAAAGGATAGAATTATCAAAACAACATTCTACCCCTTCATCATGTAGTTTTACATCAGGTAGGAGTACCTAAACTATTTAATATTCAGTTAATGGTACTACACTCACAAATACCAACACAAGCCATCTAAATGGAGCTTATCTAATTTCACCCAAGTGCTTTAGTGAAAGAATTTGCTTCTTCTTCTCAAACTCAGTATAAGAACATCTCACTGGTGCTCTCATCACCATAGCTTTTGACAGTCTAAACCACAACCTCTTAACAAACATTTTTGCTGCCTCCAGTTAGTCCACAATAGATTGTTTTTGTAGTTACCTCTCTGAAATAACCTTTTTTTGTCTGGTTAAACAATACTTTCTCATTCTTAGAAATATCACAGTATGTGTCCCACATGTTTCATTATTAGATCACATTTTCTTCAGCCTTTTCATTAATCTTGCATCTTCTACTCTGAAACTATCAAACCTTATTCTTTACACAGACGATCGTGTTTCCTTTTAGTCAATTCCCATTTTTTTCTACCTGGCTACACAATAAGCAACTTCATTTCACTGCAAAAATAAAACTAAATTCATATGTTTCAGCAAATCTCACAAATTTAAACACCTCCCACTTTAACCTTCACTCACAACCAAACAAATCCTGCTATATCCATCTTTAAAACTTATATCTAAATCTTGACTTCTCAGTGGATATGTTAATGCAATGATAGCATGAAAGCTATCATTAATATAGTCTGTTATGGCTGTAAAAGTCCAAAAACCAAAGAATGGCAAACAAAAGGCAGAGGACAAAGTAAATTCACTCTGTAAGCTTTTACTAAAAAAATACATGATAAACATGAAGCGCTTTTCGTCTTGTTAAATACAAAGACTTATTCAGATGCAAATAAAACCTATCTTAAAACATTTCAAATAGATGAATACATTGTCATGTGATCCCAACCCACCCAGTGAAATCCAATTAAGGATCTATGCATGTTTTACACTTAAAGACATCAGTCCTATTTTACACTTTAGTGCCATTGCTTCTTTCAGCAATGAAGAATACATCCTACCCACCTCACTTATTGTACCATACGATGACTAGTACGTTCCCTTTGAGCAACAATTACTATTATGTTACTTATGTTACATATGTTATGTTATATTACTGTCATGGCTGTAACACAAATTCCACCATTCCTCATCCCTGAAAGTAGGTTTGCAATTGGTGAAAACATTTTCCAGACACATACATAGCTTTGTCTAGCCCCAACTTGTGTCCAGTTTAACAATAATCTTAATTACCTGAAAATAATCTCAAATAGAATCACCCATTTAATTATATTCTCTCCTCAGACAGAACATTACCTGAATCAATCCTAAACATACAGATTGGTTAGCAGGGCAACTATGAGCAGATCTCCATCTACCTACACTCATTTACAAAATCCAACATAATGTTTTGCCACTATTTGTATTAAAATGCCAATAAAAATATTCCTTATGAATTGCATTCCTATGTTCATAATGCTACTGTGATGCACAGACAAAAATAGTTAGTCTCCACTGACTATGCAGTCTCCATTTTTGGCTCCAAGCTATGGGAATTTCCTCCAGGGATCAGAACTGTCACTTTGGTGTGTTATTCAACATGAAACATCTTCAGTACATTCACATGAAAGTTGCCTGCTAATGCTTTAAGCACCCAGCTTCTTTTGAATGTGCATTCTAATTTCTCCTTTCATATTTATATAATTTTCACTTTAATTAATTAGTTTCATGTTTTGTAAAAATCTGTTTATGTAAAAATGTATTTTCTGGACTTTGGCTGAAATGAATCCACTTGTGGTCATTCAATAACTCAGTACCAGGCTGAATAAACAAATAAATAAATAAAGCATCTCTATTAAGATTTTAGTACTATTCCCTCATATTTTACTAGCTGCTGAAGAATGGTTGGAACAAAGGTACTACTTTACCAAGTACGTAGATTTTGTTGCCTCGAAGAAAGGTAGATGCTCCATAGCGTGGAGTGGGCATAGAGGGCAATGTCTGCCACTGGTCCTTTGCTGGTTCATACATGCGAACTAACGCCTGGGGAGATGTGTCAAAGCCCATTCCTCCAAGGGCATAGATTTTCCCTTCTGTAAAGAAAAGAGAATTGTAAACCCTCAATATAAACATATACATTGCATTTTATATTCATACTACTTGTAAATGAGTAGAGCATTTTACACACAGCTACTAAATTCACCAAACTGTGTAGCCAAATTTAACATTATTTGCTAAACGCTCTCTTCTATCTAATGTCCTTGAGAACTGCATACATTAGCTACTTAACCATGTCACTCAAAACTATCTTGTCTCCCCTATACAACACACTGTGCTACATAGATTCAGCAAGATTGTAAACCCCCATCAAGATAAAGGTGACCTAGTTTTAGCCTTCCGCCTTGATTTATCAATAGCCTTTGCCATAATTGCTCACCATAATCTCTGTCCAGACTATTTCTTCTAGTTCTCAATTATTCATCCATGAGGTGGTTCTCTATAAATTCTTCACCTTTCTTCCTCTCTCCATTTTAATCCCCCAAGGTCCATCCTTATCCCTATATTTTTCAATATCTTGATTAATGATACACATGCAATGAGAAAACATGCCTCCAACATACAACATGCAGATGACTCTACATTTATTTGTACAGACCACAACCTAAAACAACTATAACTTACCCAGGAAACGTTCTCCTCAATCTAAACATGGCTAATTAACTCTCAACTACTTCTCAATCCCACCAAAACAAAATTAATATTCTTCAGCTCAGTCACCTTACATTCTTAAAAAAATAATTTCTCCATAACCTCTGCTAACTTGAATACTATTGAACTGGTGGCAAATGCTAAACTCCTAGATGTAAAGATACATGAAAATTTGAAATTTGACTACCATATTCAGCACACAGTAAAAAAAACATACCTAAAACTAGGGTCCATTTACTAATCAAACAATTCCTGTCAGAGCATACCAAAAAATAACATTGCCTTAACCCTCCTGTCATTGCACTCTTCTATGCTGTTCACATACTTAGCTTGCAAGCTTCCCTACTGGGAAAAATGGAACAATGCTATTACAAGAGAGATGAATTTGCAACAATCTTTGTCACAAAGGCCACCACTGACTGGCCCTTAGACAACTGCATTGGCTAGATTTACTTCAACGCTTAAACAGTTGTCAACTCCTCACTATTACCCTGCTTATCTACAAGCCAAATAACTGACCTTCCTTAAATAATATTATCAACCTCTACACATTACCGAGAACGTTATGCTCTACCTCCATATTTTTACTGCTCGCATCCAAATCAAATAATTCTGCAGGTAACTCACTATACTCCAGTTATGAATCAAAAATCTGTAATTCCATCCCACTCCAACTAAAGCATATTAAGTCACAGCAGCTTTCAAATCTTAACTAAAAGTCCACCTAATTAACTCTTGCACTGCCAGTGTCCAGGTTAACTTTCGCCTCATCACTTTTACAAATCCACTAATAAAGCTCACAGTCTTTTCCCTTTCAAAGGTTTCCACCCCTAATTTTGCCCACAATACTCATTTTGCTCCCCATCACTTCCTACTCTATATTGCTTACTCATGCTGTCAAACTCTTTTACTCCTTCGGCTTCTTTGTCAAACTTTTCTCTTTAGAGATAGTACTCTCAGACAGTCCTCTCCATACTATGTCACTATTAATTTATTCAACACATGAACTAATACATCCTTGCCAGCCACACTGCGTGACTTTGAATGTCTTCTCACACTTCACACACCTTCTTATAACTCTTATCTACAGATTGTCATGTAGCTGCTGTAACTAACTGAATATTCCTTGCTGTTTGTAAACTGTATTTCCTATTGCATGCTGTTTTGTTAACTTTGCTGTTGTTGAAACTGTATTCCCATATTATGCAAAGTGTATGTACTTGTACTTTACTGTGTTATAAATTTACATGGTAGAGTTTTTCTTCCTGGGCCTCCAGTGAAAATGGATCTTTGCCCACTGAGACTTTCCAGGTAAACCAAAGCAATACATAAATAATACAAAAAAAAAGTTAAAACACATTTCTAGAAAATAGTTGTGTGACAAGTATAGACAATTAAAATGATAATGAATACAAATGGCATACATGTAGTGAAAATGTAGTCTGTAGAAAGTTATAATGGTCTGAGGAGTCATTCAGCCACAGAGACAGCAAAGCATTTCAAAGTAGTTTTCAGAAAGTGAGACTTCAAATGAACAAATTAGGCATCCTTACACTGTAGTATTTATACAATCTGGTCTGTCCAGTTTGTATATTAGTTGTACCAGACATCATTAAAGGGGGGAGGGATGGCATAATGGTTAAGGTCTTAACTTCACAGATAAAAAGTACAAGGTTTGATTTTGACCTCTTGTTATTGGTTAGGCTTGTAATAGTTTGCAAGCTGGCAGCCTAGTATTTATCTATAAGCTATGGCCCTTAAAAGTGGGAGGGTTGACATAGTAGTTAAGGTCTTAAACTTACACATACAAGGTTTGATTCTAATATCTGATTATTGGCTAGGCTTGTAATAGTCTGCAGAATAGTATTTGCCTATGAACATATGACCTGTTAATAAACTGTTTTCTGTACACCAGGGTTTGATTCCCACAGCCTCCACTTGCTTAATATTTGACTGAACAAGTGACTTAACAAGACAGTTGAGATGCCTTTTAAAAAGGGACACTTGTGTCAATGTGCTTAATTGGCTTACCAGTAAATAAAAGTAAAATCAATATAGGCCCTTCTATCAATTACATTAGTCAGCTATTATGTTTTGAATGTGTACTGTTCTGCATTTTCTTGTATTATATATTTTTCAGCTCTCAAAAAACATTTAGTTTCACCAGTTTCTCATTGTAGTTCATTATGGCAAAGCTTATCTCCCTGGGGCTCACATGAAAATGTGACTCCCTAGATTACACTTCAGTTAACAAATATGATATAATAATAATAATAATAATATAGTCAGAGCAAAATTGCTTTGTACTTTGTGTGATACAGTCTTATGAAAAAGAAATCCTTTCCACAAAGATTCCCAGGCTATTTCTTTTTATAATTGAGAGAATGTTGCAGCCCCTTGTGTACTGTCCTCATTGGTCAAATCAGACGACAAAAAGGTAACCCTTGAAATAAATATAAAGAGTGAACTCCCAGCAGAACCTTTAAGAACTTTTCCAAGATTAACTACCTCCTGTTAAGTGAAGACATAGCTAAATTCCAAGCCCCCCCCCCCCAAATTGAGAGAACATGGTAGCCTATGCAAAAATGTTTAAGGAAACCCTATACTAGTATATAAATAACTGCATAAATTGCCAGAGAAATGATAGAGAGTATTTCCTGGGGGAAATCCTGTCCAAAACTAGGAAGGGATATGCCCAGAAAACAAAAAAACTCCGTCATCAGTCTCAACAAGCAACTCTCAATCCACCAATGACAACTTTGAGGTAAAAATAGCCTCCCAGGCTAAGGATAACCATAAGGCATTTTCAGTTATGTATGCAACCTTAAAGGGCACACCCAACAGTGTGCTGAACTAATAATAAATGGAACTTCCAATACCAAACTGGGGACATATAGCACATTTGCTGCTGATAAATTTAACTCCAATTTTACTGCACTATCACCCCCAGAATTCTCCCATGAAATACCCTCGATCATTTCTCTGGCAACTATCACTAAAGCACAGGTCCTCACTGCACCCCCCCCCCAAACTAAAAACTTTGCATTAATGGTTCCTGATAATATCCGAGGATGCATCTTAAATAGCTTGAAACATGACATGTCAGGACCACTAGAATCTCTGTTCAGTCACAACTTTCAGAAAGGCTTCATTCCTAGGGAATGGATATTGTAATGGTTGTCCCTCTTCACAAAGGGGGAGCATCAACAGACTCGAGAACTACAGAACCCTAAGTTTGACTAGTCATATATGTAAGGCCATGGAAAGAATTATCACTGACATGATAAACCAAGATCTAGGAAATCTTCAAACACTGGACCCATCCCAGTTCAGTTTTGTCAAGAGCAGTTCATGTCTACTAAACTTGGTGGACTTCTTCGAGAAGGTCATCAGAGCCATAGGCAAAACGGTGCATACGACTTACCTTGACCTGGCAAAGACATCTGACACAGTACCTCACTTGGGTATTATAGACAAACCCACAGATTTAGATATAAATTCCTGTCAGCTGATAGATAGCCAAATGGCTCATAGACAGGAAACATGAATTTATGGTGGGGCAATTCACCTCCAGCAAGTGGCCTGTTACTGGTGTTGTCCTACAGGGCTCAGTACTGGGACCTCTCCTGTTCGAAATTTGTTTCTCTGAAGCCAAGGCAAATGTAGAAGGCCTTTGGCTGATCAAATTTGTTGATAACTGCAAGCTGGGTGCCATCACTGAATCTCCAGAATATGTAGATATCCTACAGGAATGTCTGACACAGACAAATAACTGGTGCCAGAATCATAGCCTAAAACTTATTGCAAAAAATGCTTAATTATACCCTTTGGGAAGACAGACACCTTCCAAATTACAACAGTGACAACACTCACCTAACAGTAGACCCAGTGGTAAGGCACTTTGGAACTCAGGTTGACAGTAACCTGAACTTTGATCACCATGTGTCCATAGCAAAGAGAAAATGTTTCTATTTTCACAACTTTTAAGTTAGGTTATGGTATCCACATCTAAGGAGATCATAGTCTCACTACACTCAGTCCTCATTAGTCCAGTAATTGAGCACTATGCACCCTTCGGCCTGTGCCTGACCAAGTATTTGCAAATGGTGGAGTAGCCACAGAGGTACTTACTAAAAGAATACAGGATGTAATTAGTACGCCCTATGTGGACTGTCTCAAAGACCCTGGTAAACAGCACCAAGTCTGAGGACACACCACATAAAAACACCAGCAGGAAAAGCAGTATATCTTAAGTTCTTGTTCCACAGAATTTAGCACTTTCATCTTAGTAGAAGACTTTGTCAGTTTTTTTTGTGGTGTGTTCTTGGACTTGGAGCTGTTTACCAGGGTCTATTTTATATTAGTGGTGTTTAACTTGGTTACAGTTTTATTTTGGACTTTCTCAAACCCCTGTCCTTGTAATCAGTCTTCTAAAGACTATAAGGGATGATCTGTCTACCCTATAAGCATTCTCTCATCCAGCCCTAATGAATCTGCTACACATTCAAAAAACAAGCAGCACTAGAATTATACAATCTAATGATTGAAACCTTGTCTGTGACACAAGCAAAACATGTTGGAGGGAAATGTATGTGTCTCAGAGATTACCCTCTCTCTTGAACAAACTCCCCATTCATGTTAAAGAGAACTCTTTCCTAAGCCTATCCAAGTGCAATTTGGACCAATGGATGGGAAATCGTAAAGTCACCCCTGGCTTGTTGCCTGTGGCCCTTATGGACAGGGACAATTTGTAGCTAGCCTAAGGCTCTAAGTTCTTCTAGCCCATGGGCATTGATAATTGGGAAATTCAGGCATAAATGTCTTTCGGGCTGTTAGCCTACTAACTTCCTGTGAATCTATGATCCTGTGGTAAAACTTAAATAGTGACTCAGGAAGGCAACAGCCTGTGCAGAGTCAATAGTGACTGAAAGCAAAAACATACCATGCCACAATATGGCAAATTTTGTGTCTGTAATATGTCACAGTGCCTTTACTAGAATAAACTTAACTTCCTCTGTGACCCTGAACTATATTCAGTGGGTAACTGGAAAATGAATGAATAAAAAAAAAAGTTGAATACAGGATCAATATATGCCCAGTGTACCCAAGTCAAACATATTGTTTTGTTAAAGAGCTGCCCAAAGTATTCAGGCAAAAGTTTATGGAAGGACCAGAATAAACTGCACACAGACTACAAGCAGAAATAAGAAATCAGAAACCACACCACCATTGCAGATTGATTGCATATGCTACTCATACTATTATTCACATAAAAGTACCTGCCATACACTTTATTCTTTATTTAACACTTGTTGCTATATGCATGTTTGCACAAACTAAGTCAAGGTGTAAAAATCCGGCACATATGATGCTCTCCATGCTCATTTGTACTCAGTAAAAACAAACAAATTGCTATATATGGCCTGCTGATGCCACTTGTACGGTAATGCATGAACAATAGTATACCTGAAATTCCTTAGTGCAAATTGCCATACATGGCATGCTGATGGCACGTGTAGATTACAGAGGCAATGCATGAACAATAGGCTACCTTGTACTCCTAAGTGCTACCCAAAATGTATTCAGCATTCAGCAAACTAACATGCAGAACAACAGAACCCCTGGAGAAAAAAAAGTTTCTTACTAATCATTGGTCAACTTAAGATTTAGCACATTGGCATAATACTGTAAATGATAATATATATGTGTTAGTGCAGTGCAAACCAAACAAAATAATTCTGTGATTCAATGATAACTGCAGTCAGTTACAATGCAGTAGAATATATCAGTATCAATCAGTAATTTATAATAATAATCCTATTCGTAAACCAGGTCATTATTCATTTGCAATCAGAAAAGATGGTATGCAATATGTTAGCTACAAGATAATCACTGACAAAATAAATTATGTGAATTTGTCCAACTATAAGACTTAGCCGGACATTCTTCCAAAGTAGTATGTTCTGAAATGAAATCCATGACTAACTTCAGACATAGTAAGATTTTAAATAAGTTAGAGACCATACAGAAATTAAGTAAACAAGATGTCACACCTAATGTGTTGGTACCAGCATACCTAGAGCAGGCTTAAAGGTATCAGGAGGCCCAAAAAATCAAATAATGGATTAAGAGGCATTTACAGCAATGCAACAACAATTGGCCAGCACATAATGTGAACCTAGGCACTTGAAACAAAACACAACAAAAAAAACTAAATGGAATACATAGCTTTTTATTTGCAAACCGGTTTGAAATAAAAAGCTATGCATTCCATTTAGCTTTTTTTGTTGTTTTTTATTTCAAGTGCCTAGGTTCCCATTAAATGCTGGCCAATTGTTGTTGCATTAGTATATTCGGGCCGTGTATACCCTACGTGCATAGCATTGTGTTTTGCTCCTGTTTGGCGGCCTTGCTGTAGGGACGTGATTCCAGCACTATCATCATTTGTTTAGGGGGAATCTCCCCTTGGCTAAACTTCTAACCAGTATTTTTGGACTTTTGTTCAACTTTTGGTGAATCTTGATTATATTATCGGGATAGTGGAGATATTCCGCATAAGAGGAGCATTGTTACATGTCGGAGGTTGCAGGAGTGGTGTGGCATTCATTTTCATCTAGTCCTTTAATATCAAGGGCCTAATCGGTGGTCCAGGGGAACGTGAACAGTTGAAGTCCACTTTTATCTTTCGGGAACATAGGGGCCTTGGCGTATGACAGTTTTCGATCAGCATTTCCAGATTGGATGTCAGCTTGTTTAATTTAATTTTTTGCGATTCAGGTACTGTCGCTATTGGTCATACTACATCCAGGACTGTGAGGGATTATTGTCAGCGTGCACTTTCAAGGGGGAATATTTTCTGCTTTTATATGTATGGTCATACCAGGTACTTTAATATTTCTTGTTAAACATCCGGGACGTATGTTTTTTTGATATATGGACAAAACAACTGCTTTGGCATATATTGTGTGATCACAATACTTGAGGAACATTTCATTTTACCATCACATGTGCTTATTGTTGCTGATTGCCTTGCTTTATTGGGGTTAGCATACTATTGACAAGCATTGCCAATATTGGTTTCTGTATCATTTTTGATATATTGAACTAATACTATTGCTCTGGTTGTTAAATATCATGTTTTGTACTTTTTTGAGAAAGCAAAGTGCAATTATATGATTGGGCTATTTGAATACATTTTGAATACATTTCAGTATTCTTTACATGTGCTCAGACTGCATTATACGTATACTAGCATTATTTTGGTTTATAGATGCATCCCTTTATATGCTGTTTTCAGCAATTGAATTTTATTTATAAATACTGTTATGTATTGTTGTTTTATTAAGGGGTTCGGAATATAATTTGCACACAGCCAATTCTTTTCAGTACATTGAGCTCATTTCTTTTTTACTTGAGTTCTCATATACACTGTGCTTATTAGGGGATTAGCAGTAACAATTCAAATCCAGGCCTATTCCGCTGGTCTAATTTTTATGTATCCTTAAATACATCAACATTGTTTGGTTATCTGAGTCTGAACTTTGGCATCCCATACAGATATTTCCTTAACTTCTGGATGCTAGTCTCTTATTAAATCAGCCCTATTATGGATACATATACCTTTTTGGGATAATTTCATTTTGATACAATATATCTTTGATCTGATAGCTTTATTACCATTTGTTGAGATATTTTGTATGTGGTTGATACAATTTCACCATACTATCCCAGGGTTTGAATACTGACCAATCTATTGCTAACCTTAGCATAGTTTAGGAATTCATCCTGGATGCTCAGTCTTCAATTTTTTGATACATCTTATGGGTACAGGGTCCTGGTTGGAACTACAAGTATAGGATTTTGAACATGAATATCAGTTCTCGCCTCAATTCAAACCCCCCCTTCTTTTAGTATGCAAGTTAATTCCTTAATGGAATATTAATATCGACATTTGTTTGATATTTACCATTGGACTCTTTATGACTGGAATAATCGGATAACTACCGATTGGGGTATTGTTTCTAGTCTACAATAGGGTTAACTTTGATATAGGTGCAGTCTCTTGGTTGACATCCATACCATCACTGTCTTATATACTTTGGGTATTTTTTGGTAGCCCTATTGGAAGTTTAGGTCTTGGGGCACCAGCTCTATTGACTACTGTTATACTAATTAGATTTAACCACACAAACATGGATTTGGAAAATATTTTACAAGGATTATGTGCCGATAGGGAGGATATTGGTGTGTTTGGAATCAATATCATACTAGGCAATAATCAAAAGGAGTCTGGATACAATCCACCCCAGGGATGTGACATGGCATTCAATGCTCTCAATAAGGGACTCAAGAATTTAAGATCAAACATTTGGCATTTAAGACTGTTTCATGCATATTTAAGTAAAAACATTGCTCCAAGGGGTCTAAGGATCCGTTTACAACAGGGGTGTCCAACCTTTTGGCTTGCTGGGGCCGCATTGAGTGAACAGAAATGGTCTTAGGGCCGCATATAAAATATATCATATAGTTAACTCTTTTGTTGCTCCAGAAGACCACAGTCGACCTCCTGGCTGTACTGTAGGTGCATTTGAACAATGAATAAATGTAATAAATGCCTAATATTTGCCTTAAAATTCTCATTCTAATTCTAATTCTCTAATCTAACAGTTAACTCTAACATCTTAGTTAATATATATATATATATATATATATATTTTTTTTTACAAATAAAAAGATATTCACTACAGCACTAGCATTTCTCACTGGGAAAACCATTCCAGCAGTCCAACTACGTAAAATGTCAACATCAGCAGTCCTACAATACTATAATCCACAAAAATAACCCAACAAATTTGCAATAAAGTAAAGAATTCACATTACTGACTTAATAAAACAATTCTGAATAAGCTACAAGAGGGTCTCACCGAAACAAATAACTGGTGCCAGAAATATGGCCTCAAGCTAAATGCCAAAAAATGCATCATCATCCCCTTTGAAGAGAGTGATGTCCCCACAAATTATCACATTAATAACAATGTTGTAAACACGCAATAAGTCGTATGGTACTTGGGCACCCAGGTTGATAGAAACCTGACTTTTGACCACCACGTTGTCTCCGTTGTAAGGAAAGCTTTTTACATGGCCCACTTCATTAGTAAGGATATCTCATCTAGGGACAAGGTCATAACATCCCTGTATTCTTCTTTTACAAGAGCCATTATTGAGTGCAATGCCCCTTTTGGCATGTGCCTCAGCAAAACACCCTGCCAAAAGAAAGACTACAACCATTTCTGACAAAAAAGGTCAAAGGACTAAGTTCACTTAGTTATCCAAACAGACTATAAAGCTTCTTGCTTTCCTCTGTCTCTCACTGGCCCCTATAAATTTCATCATTGGCTTGCTTTCCAGGCTAAGAAAGATCCTACCTTAAGAGACTTCCTCTACCTCAGAAATACTGGTTATACTTAAAATGCTCACTACAAAGACCACAGCCTTCACTGCAACATAAACAAGACACTTTTTATGGGCAGGTTCTTGACACAAAAACCTTCAACTTCTGTAAAAAGCTCCTCTCATTATCAAACAATGTAGTTCAGCAACATGATGGCTGGATGGATAGCCATAAATGTAGTCCTTGGGTAAGTAGTATAGCCTTCATCAAACCAGATGGAAAATCCACATACTAACCTTTCCCAGCTCGATGGCTAAGATCTAATATTGGTTACTCAAGTGTAGTTGCCCAAGAAGAGGGACATGTTTAACTAAGAATTCCATTTGCAAAATTATATTCAGTATACATATTAAATCTCTCTCTCTTACATACACACACACACACACACACACACACACACACACACACACACACACACACACACACACACACACACACAAAAAGCCCCTACTTGTAAAATAGGCAACCTGAGTAATCACATGACACCCACTCGCTGAATGAAATTGTCTGAAAGTCAAAATAGCTGAAAAAAAATCATAATAGAGATGGATTCATCCATGTAATTTCCCACCACCAAAAGGACCATCAATAAATCAACAAACAACTGCTCAGCAAAAAGTAAATCAATAAGAAAACCATAAACTATAATGCTACATACTGGTGTAAACATATAACTTGTGTCAATCCCCAGGTTAATCATACCAAAAGATTGTTTCAGAGCTTCAGCTATGTACAAACAGCTTTCTCCTAAAAACTTAACTCATTGATATTTGCCTTGCTGTAATTATAACTGTAAAAAAAATGTTTTTAAGTTTATTCTGTACCTCAATGATTCTCGCTGTTACGAGATGTAATCTCTGCCATATTGTATGAGTACTACATCCATAATTTGCTGTCTCTCTCATGTATTGTATTATATTGTTTTGTGTTATTTTTGGAGCTTTTCTCCCCAGGCCTCCGCTGAAAATGGACCTGTGTCCAGTCGGACTTTCCCGGTAAACAAATGTAAAATAAAATAAAATAAATAAAAATAAACTTCCCTCCAGTCTAAAGCCATTTGACATTCAGACATTTTAATTTGTGCAGAAGTTACTCACAGACTGACAGTTTACTGAGCTGTAATGCTAACCTTCGCTTTTGAAAAAAACAAATTCCCAGACTTTGTCAATAGCTCAAAGTGTAGAGAGGATTATTTATTTATTATATATTTATTTATTTATGGAAAACATCTTTAAAACTGTTAAATTGATTACACACCCAGAAACACAGAAAAGTTATTGTGATTGTGTAAACCACAGACTGCTGCAAGAAATCAAAGTCACATTAGCACTCTATGCTTATGTCTGAACAGATGAATCATACCTGTCAATTCCAAAAGAAGTAAAGTAGCTTAATGTTGTTGTTGTGTCTTTCGGCTTTTTCCCGGTTAGGGGTCGCCACAGAGGAACTCTGGTCTGCTAATAATTGGCAGTAGATTTTTATGTGCCGAGCTGCCAGGCCTAATGCACAACCTTCAACTAAGGTACACCCATTCACGCATGTCTCCACACAGAAGACGCTCTAGCTGAGAATCTAACTGGACAGTGTCTTACTGTGAGGCGACAACGCTACCGCAGCACCACCACCACAGGCAACCTTTTTATTAAGTAAAGTAGCTTAATAAGAAGGTTATTTGCAAGGTTACATGGCAGTTTATATTGGAAATAAACAGAGATATTAAAAAGGCTCTGTTTTTCATAATTATGCCGAAAAGTCTTCCAAGGTAAATACAACTTCGGATTTAGTATGGAACCATACCTCTCAACCTTAGATCAAGAAATCTGGACAAAGCAAAAAATAAAACTGGGACACAGGCCCAAAAATAGTTATGCATTACAGACACCATTGAAACAACTGTAGCTGCAAACATTATACATCACTTCTAATCCTTCTATCCCATTATTGTCAGTTAAACATTATATGGCTCATTCAGTCCTGCCTTCTTTTGCATCAAAGAAAACCATGCTTTGAAATGACAAATGCAATAAAAATAATAAATAAAACACATTGCATCAACATCCTGCAACTTCCTACCTGCAAGCAACCTCAGAGCTTTCACTGAAACTAGGGCTGCTTGTTTCCCCAGAATGACAGCTCTCCCTAATTAAGTCTAATGGTATACAACCTACCAGTATCTGGACTACCTGAAATAGATTAAATTATAGCCTGTAAATTGAAAGTACACTTTGTTTAATTAAACTATATTTCTAAGCCCACTTACTATATTTTTTCAGTAACATCCCAATATCCATTTCCAGGTCACTTTACAAGACAGTGGCAGTGGCAGACTTGGCATCCTTCAGAACCCAACAGGCCCACGCTAATACATTGTCCATTAAATGTAAATATCCATCCACTGTAAATGGCAAGAAGCTATGTCTTAAAAAAATCTGCTTCTGGTATGCGTACCCAAGTATTAGGTTTTGAAACAAAGAAACATTCTCCACAGTCCGTAAGTCTCTGTCTTTAATAATCATCCACTGTTGCAGCGCTCCCAACACATAAGCACACACATACACACTAAAATCCCCAACATTTAAAAAATGACATTGTGCCCACTTGATTTGCTAGTATTGATGATCCGCCAAAGCTATGCTTACTGTTGTCCAGTCTACCACTGCTTAGAACCCACCAATGAAAAAATAGTACTAGGTGTTTTTTTGTTTGTCTGAAAAAAACAATACAACTTTATATGCTACAGTCCCACATAGTCAGTTCACTACTGACCCATTAACCCTAGGCTGCTGTTTCATTCTCACTCCCTGGAACTGCATTACCTTGTATGACTACTTTTATTTCCTAAGCAAAAGACACAAATTGGAAGATGAGGCAAAAATACAGACATTGTTTGAAAATCCATATAGTTAAGAGGTATGAGTTCATGTTCAATACAACACTCTCCCTGATAGGAAAGCCGCAATTTAATGAAAGTGTACTCTTAATGTATGATATATTTGTGAGCTAACTTTCTTGTGTTCAGTAGGTAGACTGATCATTGTTAGCCTCTTTGTGCATGCGTCTCTCTCTGTCATGCACACATACACACACACACACACACACACACACACACACACACACACACACACACACACACACACACACACACACACACTCTTTTTCTACTTTCACGCACACAATTCTGCTTTCATGCATGCACTCACTCACTCACTCCATACTTACCTATTAACACAGGTAATTGCTGTCCCTTTCAAAGGCAACAGAGGCAAATCCATACATGAGTCCCTCTTCAGCAAGAACACACACACACTGATTGTTCGGCACAAAATAATGGCGTAAACACACTGACCCTTTTTTGGCTCAAAAACAAAACTAGAAGGGTGCTTTGGCACATGCACACACCGGCATTACCGTTACAGGTCACAGGAGTGAAAAACACAAAACAAAAAAAGTGTTTTGGGGCATGCATACATCGATGTTGCAGTTAGAGGTTGAGGGCCGCATGGAAGAGCTCTTAGGGCCGCATGCGGCCTGCGGGCCACAGGTTGGACACGTCTAGTTTACAATCTTTGGTTGGTAGATCTAAAGAGAGACTAACCAATGAATGGAATGAAGCTTTGCAACAAGCATCCATGTTGTTTGTCAAAATATTGGCTCAATATTCTGAAAGAATGGTTGGCATTAACCTCACTGAAGTCCGAACATTATGTGAAGAATGTAAAAAATTTGAGTCCCTGCCCACATTCATTGAATCAACCAAAAAATTGTCCAAGGAGCTGGCAAACCATGACAAGTTAACCAGGGAAAGGAAAATTAAAAAGTTTAACAGGGACATCTCGGACTACCAGAGAGGATGACCCTTTGAGTCCCATAGAACAGTCAGGTTTATGGATGTCAACCAGGGCACAGCAGTCACTAGGACTAGAAAAAGACCTAGATCTATTTTAAAAAACAGGGAGAAGTCCAATACTAGTACATCAGGGGAGGAATCCTCCTACACAGATAATGATAGTGTTGGATATAGAGAATCACCCAATCGTAAAAAATCAAACATGTCAGTCCCTTTAGAAATGAAACAAGGCGTAGGGGTGGACGTAAACATAATCACAGGAACAAAAAACAACTCCTTTGAGGGGTTGATACAGAACCTTCTCACATAACTGATTGTGTGTATCAAAACGTTTTAAATTTGTCTGATGTCACATTGTCACATGAACAAGAACAATTGTTGAATAAAGGACTTGGTTTTGTACCAGGGTTTTTCTCTGATGAATATAATGTTGTTACGGATGTTCTCAGTTTTTGTCGTAATCTCAATTTGAAATTATTTTTTTCAGACAGGGACTCTCAAAGATCTAATGAATTCAGATTTTTAAAATCTGGTTTTCAACCACCAATGAAACGTATCTATTTTTTTACAAACAGTTCTCAGGGATCTACATTTCCAACACAAGGAATTCAGCATACTCGGGCATAATTTATCACCTTCTGAGATTACGGCTCTGCAATAGCTACAGAATAATCACAATATTGCAATCCTGCCGGCAGATAAAGGCGGAGCAGTAGTAGTTATGAACATGAGCTATTATCTCAATGAGGGCAGGTCACAGCTATCTGACACCAGTTGTTATATGAGTATGGCTATTGATCCACCTCCAGTGTTTAAGAAATATATAGATTCCTTTTTGAATCAAGCTGAGGAAGAAGGTATTATTAGCAAAAACACTGTTCAACATCTTATGGTTAAAAACCCACAGAAACAGGTTCTATATCTTCTTCCCAAAATTCACAAATCTATTTCTAAACCCCCAGGCAGACCCATAGTTTCCAGCATTGGATCTTTGACAGAACCATTATCTGTGTTCCTAACACAATATCTTAAACCTCTATTGACTTTAGTTAGGACAAGATTACAAGACACCACACAATTTTCCAGATTGTTCAGGATACGCAATTGGAGCCCAGTTGGCTTATGTGCTTGTTAGATGTCAAAGCTTTATACACTAGCATACCCCATTGGGCGGGTTTACAAGCTCTTCAGTATTGGTTGGAACAGTCTGCCCTATATCCACCTGGGTTCAATACATTGTTGATCTGTATGGCGGAACATGTATTGAACAAAAATGTTTTTTATTTCCAAGAGGAATGCTATTGGCAGCTTCAGGGCACTGCCATGGGAGCATCTTTTGCCCCAATCTATGCAGATCTATTCATGGCCTATTTCGAAGAATGTATGATATATGATCCACTTCACAACATTTACCTTGTAGAAATTGACATTTGGCGCAGATATTTAGATGATTGCTGGATGGTGTGGCATGTAGATGCTACATACTTACAGGAATTTGTTGAATATCTGAATGGCAATATTTGGGGGATTGAGTTTACTGTCACATACCATCTACAAACCATCAATTTTCTAGATGTTACAGTTTCTAGAAATATGGATCACACTCTTAGCACCAGGACATATCGCAAATACCCTCAATATAATACATTACTTCATGCTTCAAGTATGCACCCACGCCACACCATCCGCAACATACCTAAATCACAATTTATGCGTATTAAACACATAAGCTCAACACAACAAGATTACGAACGAGCCAGTTTAGATCTTTTCAATAGATTTGTTGACAGAGGTTATAAATACCAAGATATTGTTAGGGCATGTGAATGGACTACCAAGGCAGATAGGAACACACTATTACAATACAAAATATGGGATACCAATCAATCTAAATCAACAATCAGGTTCGTTACCACTTATGGTAGAAATCATAATGCTATTAGAAGTATAATTAATATACACTGGAATATTCTTTTGGCCAATGATCAGCTAAGACAACTTTTGGGTCCACAGTGTCACTTTACATATAGACGTGGTAAAACACTGGGTTCTTTGTTCTCTCATTTCAAGAACAAAGAAAGTGGTGGAGCTATATATAAACAAATGACTATGTCTGGTGATGAATTGTTGGGCACCTTTCCTTGTGGTCACTGTGGGTCTTGCAAACAGGTCAGCAAACTTAAACAATTTACCAGTAGAAATACCAGCAAAGTGTATGAATCTAAAGTTTTTGGTAACTGTAGCAGTAGCTGGGTGGTGTATTTGGCTACTTGCCAATGTTCAGCTTTTTATGTTGGACAAACCTCCCGGTCCCTTAGAATCCGTATGAATGAACACAAGAGGAAACCAATGCTCTTTGCAGACATACTCTGAAACATCATAATGCTCAGTTCAGATTTATGATCATTGACAAAATCATTGGAGATAGAAGCAATTCACAAGGATGGCACAGTATTCTCAACCATAAGGAGAAATATTGGATTATTACCCTGGGGGCATTATTTCCCCCAGGCTTAAATGACCACTTGTCAAGATTTTTTTCCTTACAATGTCTTTCAGATAATGGGATTCTGTGCCGTGCCTCATTCATACTATTCATATGATTTTAACCAGCTTCTTTATATTTGTGGACTATCATTTTGTTACACAATATTATGTACATGTATACCATAACACTATTACCTTGTGATATGGTTTGCTTAACTTCATAATATAAGTATTTTCTCTACATATATATTTATCCACTATGTTCTGCAATGATTATTTTGTACTTACATTTTGGTTTTCTATTTTTATCATCTCTGTATCATTGTTGGTTATTTGGATTTCTTACACTTGCATCTTTTACTACTTTTGTGTATATTTAGGGATATAACATTAACATTTAAGTTATGATCATGTTGGCTATATTATATCTTGTTTATACCCAATTGTATTTTCCAGTACCTTTGGTATATACTTTGCTAAACTCCAGACAGCATTGATGCCCTTATTCCTATTTTCAGTCTTCATATTAATAAGATATATATTTTTATATACATATGCATTTTTTATATACATATACATTCTGGTCATAGAATTATTTTGTTATTATTATTCATGAATTATCCTTTTGTTTTGCTTTGAAATTTTTATTTTTTGTTTATCTCATTGTATATGTAATCAGGACTAGGAGCAGGAACATACCATGTTTCCCATTGGTTGGGGTTGCATATAAATATTTATGTGATTTTTGTTATGTAATATAGGCTTTTTTCATTGATGAAGGTGCTTTAGCCGAAACCGGTTTGCAAATAAAAAGCTATGTATTCCATTTAGCTTTTTTTGTTGTTTTTTATTTCAAGTGCCTTGATTCACATTTATGCTGGCCAATTGTTGTTGCATTGGTATATTTGGGCCGTGCATACCCTACGTGCATAGCATTGTGTCTTGTTCGCATTTACAGCAATACCAAGGTAAAAGGCTCCCCAAAGGGATTAATGGTGTTAATGTAACCAGCAGAACTGAGTCCTGCAGCACAAAACAGTTGAGAAAAGTCATATCTTGGGATTCATTAAAGGACCTGTGCCTACAATGCAATATTTTGTGATTCAGAGACATTTTAGCCATGATAAGGAAATACCTAATTATCAGCTAATTTGCATGAGTCTGAATTGCAGATTCTACTGCAATATGCAGGTCATTGCTGATTTCCACATTATGATAGTTCACTGATGTGGCTGGGTTGAGTAGACAAAGGCATACCCTCTGGTCACCCCCCCCCACACACACAAGTGCACATTCAAACACAAAAACGCACACGTGCACACATGCACTACAGTCGTACCTGTCTGGAATTGTTCCCCAATCTGTGTACTAGCCTAAGTGTTGTTATGGCACAATACTGCACAGTACTCCCTTGTATTTAGTGCTTCTCTTCACCCACCATTCTCTGTACTGATAAAGGTGCAGTTTTGGCAACAATTGTGGTTGCCTTTGTATCTATTATCACCGATTCCTATAATATTTGAAGAGCCTTAATTGTACAAGTACAGTATGCCCGGTGGCTAGTGCCCCCCCCCAACCTCCAATCCTAGTACTAATTGAAATGTCGTTATGGCACAGATGTGATGTGCCAGATGGCTAGTGTTTCCTTCATCCTTGATCTCTAGCGTTTCTCCCACCCCCAAATCCCTGTACTGCTGTTGGTGCCATTAAGAAACAATTGTATTATTCCTGGTGGCTAGTTTATCTCCTCCATCCCTAATCCATGTACTACTTTAATTTTGGTAGATAAACACTCTCTCTCCTTCTAAACCCTGTCTCAATCCTCTAATCAACCTTCATTTATGTAGCTTCTAAGCTCTCCTGAAATTGTCAGTTATCATGTAACTTTAGCTACTGTTTTTTTTTTCAAATTGTTTGTAACTATTGTAATTGTATGCAACTTTTGAAATGATATGTTAATGTTGTTGTAACTCTTGGAGCCTTTCTCCCAGGCCTCCGCTGAAATGGGCTGGTTCCAGGCCCAGTGCACATTCCTGGTAAATAAATGTCAATAAATAAATAAACACAGTGACTATAGTGATGTGGTGGGGCTGGCAGTGCTCATCTACACATCTAAATGATTTACAGAACCACTCAGTGTGTAGATGTCCTCCAGGAGGAGGTTCTAGGAGAGAGGATAAATGGCTAATCAGTTTATGTCCCTTTCCCCTGGACATCCTAGTTAGCATGAAGGATGGCCATGGGTCCAACCCATATGCGGTGCTGCACGTCCTCATGGTAGAGCACCATGTAGCACTGAGTTAGGGCTGTTTCTGAATTCCAAAAGGTTACTGTGACCTGTACATGAAGACATACACATCATGGTACCTTTATGAATTCCCTTGTATTGCTAGCAACACAATAAAAAATGTAAAATGAGGGGAACTTGCCAGGTGAATAAGAGTGGGGTAATCTAATAAGAATGAAGACTATAGCAGAATTAAATAAAATAGTTCTGAAATAAACAGAAACAATGAGGATTCAGCAGGACTGTCTTGTGATCGCATATGAGGAATGCTACATACACTCATCAATAAACTGAGAATTTTATCTTACGTCTCTTGTTTTGCTGCTGCAGTTCCATGCAACCCATACCTACAGCATCTAGCTACTGACCCCTGTGCACATCCCTGTACTCTCACTTGTGGAAAAAAAATAAAGGTACTTAAACTTATCTTCCTGATATAGCTGATCCCTACATACTTGCAACTTTCTGAGGGGAACCGTGAACTTTGATTTCAAGGTGATGATTTTTCATTGCAGTTGCTTTAAACTCGGCAGTGAATCACTCCAAAACACGATACACTTCCAGTCACAGATGCCAAGATGATTGTGCCATCCAATAACAAGGATACAAATGCATGCCATAAAGGTTTAAATTTTCCAAACCCTGACTGTTCATGAATATCCTAACCGTGCAAATTATAAATGGGAGAGGAGACATGATAGATCTTTGCAGGTGACCTTGAACTACGTTCAAAGTATATAACTTAATACTGAGAATTAAAACAGAACTCTTGCTCATCAAATAAAGGAAATAAAATTAACTTAACAGTGGCTGTGGGATACTTAATATTGTACCACATCCTACTTCTT
Organism: Protopterus annectens; assembly: GCF_019279795.1. Lineage (NCBI taxonomy): Eukaryota > Metazoa > Chordata > Ceratodontiformes > Protopteridae > Protopterus > Protopterus annectens. The sequence goes on from NC_056740.1 coordinate 285,718,522, forward strand.
GCAAGGTTTGTTATGACAACAAAACCTTTCATCATATAATGTACCACGTATCAAAAACATAAACTTCAGATATTTCTCTTGCCTTTTTTTTTTTTACTTTTATAATTTTTTATATTTTCAATTCATTTGTATGTACTTTGCAGTTCTAAGTCTCTGTTTTTGCATGCAACACAGGGATTTATTACATATATAGAAGCCGGTCTTTGGACCATCCTTGTCCAACCACTGTAGGTCTGACAATCAAAAAAGCATGGGGATCCAGAAGAAATAATGGTATGGAACCTATCATCTCACACACTGACAATGGTTGAAGTCCATGTGTTGAGAAAATTACTTTCTTTTATTCCAAGTCAGAATGTGGACTTTACAGAGATAATTTTTGACTTAAAATTATTTACTGTGAATTTTACACTGAAACTGAATTATAACTGTAGTGAGAATATGGAAAATGTGCAATTATTTAAAAAAATGAGTACTTATGTACCACTACTTAACCCAGTTATTAATGCCTTTGAAAGACTGTGCATTAATGACATACACAAAATGAATGATCATTTTAAAACTAGTAAGCATAAGAACTATAACTTAACAAAGAACGAATATTTAGCACTTAAAGGTTTGGAAGCTAATCATATCATAATAATAAGGCCAGCAGCCTTCTAGCTTATCAGTGGGAGTGGTAAGCACTAGATAGCCTATCTACCACAAGAGTGGTTTCTGGCCCAGAAATTTACTTTATTGGCTGTTTGGGCAGTTTTTCCATCTCTTTCAACTTTCTGGTTTAAAAGCCTGCATTTGCGCTTGTTTCCCACCTTTCCTGTAACTAGTCTAGTCCAGATACAGATTTGCTGTATCCAGGACTGTTTGAGGGTTTCTGAGCTCCCCAAGCCTTTATGTGTTGGAGGGAATCCTTCTAGCTTATCAGTGGGAGTGGTAAGCACTAGGTGGCTTATCTACCACAAGTGTGGTTTCTGGCCCAGAAATTGTAGTTTAATGGCCATTTGGCAATGTTTCCATCTCTTTCAACTTACTGTTTTAAAAGCCCATGTTTGAGCTTGTTTCCCATCTTTCCTGTAACTAGTCTAGTCCAGATACAGATTTGCTGTATCCAGGACTTCTTGTAAGCTTCTGAGCCCCCCCCCCAAGCCTTTCTGTGTTGGAGGGAATCCTTCTAGCTTATCAGTGGGAGTGGTAAGCACTAGGTAGCCTATCTACCACAGGAGTGGTTTCTGGCCCATAAATTGTAGTTTATTGGCCATTTAGGCAGTTTTTCCATATCTTTCAACTTTCTGGTTTAAAAGCCCACATTTGCACTTGTTTCCCACCTTTCCTGTAACTAGTCTAGTCCAGATACAAATTTGCTGTATCCAGGACTGTTTTAAGCTTCTGAGCCCCCCAAGCCTTTCTGTGTTGGAGGGAAGCATTCTAGCTTATCAGTGGGAGTGATAAGCACTAGGTAGCCTATCTACCACAAGATCCAGGTACAGATTCTTAGTTTTAGCACTTGAATTTCCTTATACATTTTCAGAACTTGTTCAGAACTTGTTAGCACTAAATAAGCTACAAATTACCACAGCACTAAACCTTCCTTTTTACCTAGAGGAAAACATTTTTTGTACTTACTTTCTGTCAGAAAAATATGTATCAACTGTTAGAAAGACATATATGCAGACATATATAAGCTGTGTGGTCAGGCATATATAAATGTGCTCAAATCTATATGAAGAGCAAAGGTTGAAAAATAGTATGATATGTAATGCATTTAATTCTGTTTTACTAGAATAATAGTAGAAATAAACTCGCATATTATTGCTTGAAGCATAAGCTGCAGTGTGATTAGAAACTTGGCCTTGGCAGCTCGGCTGGCTCATTTCTGTCAGTGAAAGATTATTTTGCAAAGTTAGAAAATAATGAATCTGTGTGCATGTGTATCTTTTCCTGCTTCCACCAGAAGAACGGCCTTGTGCGCACTATCAGAGATAATGTCCAGCTGGTGAACAAGAAAGAGACAAAGGGAAGTATTAAAGAAGACATGCACCCATTGTATTCGAACTAATCTAAGAGCCTTGAATTGGCTACATCCTCGGAAGGACATTGTGACCGACCAGGTGCTTTGCAAGGCTGTAATATTCTCATGGGAAAAAGATTTTTGAAAAACACCATCTCAGCACTTTTTCATAAGTTACTATGATGTAAAGACCCTGTCACTGACCACGTCAGTGAGGTGGGCAAAAGCTGATAGTAAAACCTATAAAATGTAATATGTTTCACTAATAAAACTAGACAAAATTCTGTACAAGTTTGTGTATGTTTTTTTGCCTCCTAATGTACATTAGAGTAGTTGTAAATTAGATACTTGAGTCTCCTGCATTACTGTTTGTTATTGACTGACATTGTTTTTAAATGCCAGATGATTTTTACAGTCTGACTTTAACAAATTTATTTAACATTTTGGTCCTAATCGTGCCGGAATTCCCTTGGTAAGCTGCAGGTCACAGAGTGCATGAGTGGTGATAAATCTGCGCAGGAGAAGCTGCCGAAACAAAATGGTTCTTCTTAAAGTGAAAAGACCTCCGACTGAATTGTTGTGTGTAAAGAGGCTGTCCACTTTCTGATCTGTGGCTGAAAAGTGGAAGACTGGGCCCCAAGGAAAAAAGACAGTCAAAGCGGGAGGCTCAGGTAAGAAGAATTTCCCTCTTTGTCTTTGTTTTAGATCAGGGACCAGGTTACACTGTGCTATTGCTAAGGTTTGTGATAGCAGGGAGAGAGAGAGTCAGTATTGTATCTTGAGTCATAGATCAGGGAATAACAAAGCAAAGTAAACAGTCATTCTAGACACTACTGTGGATATGGGGAAATAAGATACCACGTGGTACAAGAGAAGGGTTACGTAACAGTCTTTTTAAGACATGGGAAATCAGTGCACTAAGAGATCACGAGATCCGCCCCTAACGGATAATGTGAAGCATATGCAATTACAGTAAGCAGATAATGTGAGATATTTTGCAAAATGTGTTAACAACTATAAATTTGATAGTAAACTAGATAAACTTTCACTAGTTAAACTCCTTAAACAAGCTTTAATCTGATGCAGGGCGTCAGGCAAAAGAAAAACAGCACCAACTAGGCATACCTCAAGCACATAGGTGGATTGAGGAAGCAAATTGTAAAAAAACAGAAGCTTAAAAATTCTGAAACATTTTTAGACAACAGAGTGAAAGGTCTAACAGACAGAATCTCTGAAAAATGAAAACTTAGAGCAGACTGGACTTGCATTAATTAATGCATACAACAGGAAAATGAGACAGTAGATGGATATTATGCTAGATTATTAAAATGCTTAAAACAACAATTAAAAAAATACATTTTTAAAAGGTTGCATTGCCTCTGTTAGTAGTTTTATTACAAGGCATATGATAAATCACTGAACAAGCAGGCTGCAAGCCTTACTTGAGTATGCTAGACGTACTGAAAGACACTTTAATAGTAAAAAGAAAAAAAGGCACAAGTCTTCACTGCTGAAGACGGAGCTGAAGTATTTGTATTACAGTCAGGTAAAAAGGGCATCTAGCTAGGGACTATAAACAAAATAAGAAAGCAATGACAGAAGATAAAGAAAATGTGGACTGACTATACGATAGTGATAATAACCAAAAATCATCAGGAAAGGTTAATAAACAAAAAAAAAAATGTGAATGTAGTAGAGGGAATAGAGGAAGTACAAACAGATGTAGAGGATAAAAATGAAAATAAAATTTTAGATTTAGCATTGTTGAGCCTGGAGCTCTACCTAGCAAATACAAAACCAGAAGTAACACTTCTGGTGGAGGGAAGAAAGGTCAAATTCCTGTGTGACTCAGGAGCGTCACGGACTTTGATACACCCCTCCAAGTTACCAAAACATTCTGAATCACCTGATTATATATTAGTAAAAGCAGCAAATGGACAGCTATACAGGGAACCACTTTCCCATAATATAGCAATAACTGACCCTGTTTCAGGTATGACTCAGAAAAGTAAAATTGTAGTTTCTGCAAAATATCCAGTAAACTTACTGGGAAGAGACCTTGTGCAGATATTTGGCATAGCAGTAGTTCCTACCATGCAGGGTATGGAAGCACAAAGACAAATGGATGCTCTTGTGGTGTGATCAGAGGGTGAAGCCTATTATTGGTACAGCCAGGACCTAGTTATGATTGGTCCAGGGGCAGTAACCAAAAAACTGATAAACGTAGCCATCAGTAAGGTACCCTCCCTTGACACTGATCAGCAGCACTTGTTACATTGTACTCCATACTACTGTAGCACACCAGGACCTAATAAGGAATATAAGTAAGAATCCTGCTGACAAATTAATATTACAAACTTTATGCTGGAATACTGAGGGAAACAGTGTAGTAAGCTGTTCATTACCTCAGGAGTTCATGAGATTGTATAAGTCCAATAGACTGCCACATGTCAGCTTGACAAAAAACAAAAGTGTTAAATGGGCAGACTTAAAAAAAAAGGTAACAAAATGAAAAAACAGACTGATTTAAAAATGTCAGGACAAGGGATATAAAAACAAAACTGAATTGGTTGACACAGACACATACAGCTGTACACTTGCAATCTAGTAAGGACAGCTGATTAGCATTTTTATTAAAAGAAAAAGAAGAGGCCTTGTGTAAAATTCCAACAACTCTGTGGTCAACAGGCAAGTTAAATGTAGGGCTTATTCAAGCAGCAGGACCAGTTACAATTACCCCAAAGTCAGCTTTTAGACCACAGAAAAGACAATACATTTTGGAAAAGAATGCAAAAGTAAAAATTAAGCCTATAATAAGCAGCATTACTCAAAAAAGGAGTACTGGTAGAATCTCCTGATTCACCATGTAATACACCCCTATTTCCTGTTAAAAAAAGCAAACGGGGAATGGCAGATGGTACAAGATTTATAAGCTGTAAATAATGCAGTAATACCTAGAGCACCCACGGTGCCAGACCCACATACCTTGTTAAATGATTTAAAGCCACAACAGAAGTATTTTACTGTGGTAAATATAAGCAATGCTTTCTTTTCAATACCTGTACATCCTAATAGTCAATATTGGTTTACATTTACATTTCAGGGTAAAAGGTATACATATACTCGACTACCACAGGGATATTGTGAGAGCCCAATAATATTTGCACAAAAAATGGCTAGCAACCTGGCAGGGTCTACCCCACCAGAAAGTAGTCAAATTTTACTTTATGTAAATGACATCTTGCTAGCAGCACCCAGCAGCAGTGCAGGGTAAATACAGTAGCATTGTTAAAATTTTTATTAATACAAGGACACAAAGTAAACAAAAGTAAGTTACAAACTTTGGGAAAAAAACACAGGTTAGATACCTGGGATATGTGATATTCAATAAAGGTAAAATACTAGATAGTGGAAAAGAGAAAAGAAAAAAAAAAAAACAGCAATTTTGCAAGCACCCAAACCAACAACTAAAAAAGAAATAATGTCTTTCTTAGGTACAACTAATTTTTGTTAAAGCTGGGTACCAAATTATTTTACGATGGAAAACAAAAGCAGAAATGGCTTTCTGCAGGTTGAAGCAGTTAATAGCTTCTTCATTAGTTTTAAGACTTCCAAGTTATCACAAACGTTTTTTTTTTTTAAACCATAAATTGTAAGCAATGGTACATGACATCAGTATTAAAGCAACAACATGGGGATAAGCAATGCCCCATAAGCTTACTATTCATCACAGTTAGACCCAGTGGTGCAACCTTTGCCTCACTGTGTACAAGCAGTAGTTGCAGCAGCAATGGCAGTGCAGGCTTCAGCCTCAGTGGTGTTATTCCACCCTCTCACATTGAGAATGCCTCATGCAGTTGCAATAATTCTGCTACAAGAAAAAGTTGCATACCTTTCTCCTGCTAGACATCTTTCATGTATGACCATACTGCTGAGTCAACCTCATATAAACAGTTAGCTTTACCTAGACAAGATCTTACAAATATGCCCTTGAATGATGCTGAGGTGACATATTACGTGGATGGCTCATGCAGAAGGGGTCCTACAGGGAAAAATCTGGTGGAGTATGCAGTAGTTACAGACACTAAAGATCTAGAAGCACAAACTTTGCCACACAACTTGTATGCTCAAGCAGCAGAACTGGTAGTTTTGACAGGAGCATGTATTTTAGTAAAAGGCAAAAAAGTAAACATATATACTGATAATCAGTATGCTTTTCTACAGTGCATGTGTTTGCACAACAATAAAGAAAATAGAGGGATGATTACATCCAGTGAAAAACCTATTAATCATGCAATTTATTTTGGAGCTATTAGAATCTATTCAGTTGCCTACCAAAGTAGCTATTTGTAAATGTGTAGCTCATACAAAACAACAGGATAAGATTTCAAAAGGTAATGCACGAGCTGATGCAGCTGCAAAGCAAGCAGCCTCAGACTCAGAAACTTTATTTTTAAATAAAAATTACAACCCTTTGAGATTTTAGATTTAGACATGTTAAAAACAATGCAAATGCTTACTACAAAAGCAGAAAAACAAAACTGGGTAAAACAAGGTGCAATTTTTGAGAATGGACTGTACATTTCCAAAGGGAAAAAACAATATTGCCGTCTAATTTATTTAAATATGCAGCTTTGTTGAGCCATGGGCAGAGCCATGTCTCAACAGGGGGGATGGTACAGTTAGTAAATAAAATATTCCAAACATATGAATACATAAATTATACAATAAAATTTTGTGCAGCTTGTCATACTTGTAACAAGCACCATGCACAAGGAGCATTTAAAAACAAGCAAGGGAGTTTCCCTACACCACCATATCCATTCCATACTATTTGTATGGACTTCATAGAGTTGAATAAATGTGAAGGAAAGAAATACTGTTTAGTGATCATAGATATGTTTTCAAAATGGGTAGAAGCTTTTCCAACCAGGAATCCGGATGCAGCAACAGTGGCAAAGGCCCTAGTAAAGGAAATAATTCCTAGATTTGGCATACCGGAAAGAATCTATAGTGGCAATGGGACACATTTTGTCAATCAGACAATTCAACAACTTGGGAGATTTTTTTGGGATTTCCTTAAGGAATCACTGTGCTTACCACCCACAGTCAGCAGGACTGGTGGAGAGGTACAATGAAATTTTAAAAAAACAAGTTAAGGAAGTTGATGAGTGAGACTCAGAAGAATTGGATTTGCTGTTTACCTCTAGCATTGCTGAGCATGAAAACAGTAACAAATGTAAAGGGTTTGATCCCCTTTGAAGTAGTATTTGGAAGGGCATATTATGTGCCTCAGTAAAAGCTCTCATGCCTGCAGAGCTGGAGGCTGACAGTTCACTAGCTAATTATATAAAGAAACTGTTAATAAATAAATCTGTTTTGCAGTTTAACTCTTTTTCAGACAAAAGAACTTTCAGCTGAATAAGAACTTTGTGACTGATACACAAGGGCAAAATGGCCAAGAGTAAAGCAAACAAAAGCAGAGCAACCCAAGAACTATTGCATAATTATTTTCTTTGGCAGTGCATTTATTGACTAAATATGACAATTTTTCTCTTATTGTGGTTTTTCTCTGCACTCAACCACACGAGTAAAAGTGAGAAGACGTGATAAACTGTTTATAGACTGGCATCCAAACTTTAACACATACCTGGCCATGAAGCAAGTGTATACAGAAACTATGCACATTTCAAATTGCTGAGTTTGTACAGCTATACCAACAACATATAAGAGACTGTTAATGTCCACTGTCCCTCTGGGAATAAAATGAGACTTGGGAAAGTTTTTTATACAGAAACTGTGAGATCACAGGACAAAATTGCTTTATTTTTACCTGTCACACAAAAAGGAGTTGTATGTTTCTACAAAGTAATACCCTCCAGGTGGGCTGGAGTAATGGTAATATAACAATGTCTTATAAATGTTACATTAAAGTCAAAAGTGGGGTACTGTTTGTGATACTAACCATGATTCATATCTGAGTTCAATGAAAACTACATTAAATGCAGTATGTGACAATCCAGTCTTAACTAAGCAATTGTCTATTAAGAATAGAAAATGTTTCATGCAGGGATAACACGTATTAGTACCAAAGTAATGATTTTATTTGTGGAAAAAGGCATATAAATGGTTACCTGAGAATTGGTCCGCAGTTGTTTTTGGGTTATCTGGTTTCAGCAATAAGACATACTGCAGAATTACCTTTGGGTAAGATCTAAACGTAAGGAAAACAGCTCGAGAATCTGAAGGTCCAGTGAAAAAAACCTGTAAATCCAGTTGGTAAAATCGAAGCTGGTTGAAAAGGCCATAATTCAGTGAAAGACAAAAGTAAATTGACTCATATAAACTTGGGCAACAGTGTTATATCCAGGGCAGGAATACCACCAGCCTATGGAGCAGTCAAATCGATCTGGGAGCTGAGGAAGCTGTCAAGAAGTCATGAGCAATGCAACTTTTTCCACCCTAAAATTGGTGACTAATGAACTGAATGCAATAAAAACTGTTGTGCTACAAAATCGAATGGCTCTTTACTTCACCCTAGCGGCAAGAGGTGGTACACGAAGAAAAATGCTGTGCGTACATTCCAGACAACCAACATGAAATCAATGACCACCTAGAGGTAATTCAGCAAGTATCAGCAATGACTAAACCAGGCCCAAACCCACTGACGGACTTTTTCCAGAATCTGTTTGGGGGGGGTGGGGTTCCATCCTATTAAACATTTAATTGCTGTTTGTGTGGGTATACTCCTAATAGGAGCATGTGTTTACTGTGAAATTCCCTGCATGAAAAGATTAATCAAAAATTTGTTGATATATCTGTTACTGAAACTTTTTACCAAAGTGTTAAAATTGAAAGATTAATTTCAGATAATGCTTTTTCTGAAATATAAAACCAATGACTAGCTTAGCTGAAAGTCCTCAAAGGGAAAAAGCTAAGAAATGAAATAATATTGTTCATGTTTCTAATAGAATAAAATGCATTAACAGGAGGGAGAATGTCAGAAAAATATGTATCAACTGTTAGAAAGACATATATGCAGACATATATAAGCTGTGTGGTCAGGCATATATAAATGTGCTCAAATCTATATGAAGAGCAAAGGTTGAAAAATAGTATGATATGTAATGCATTTAATTCTGTTTTACTAGAATAATAGTAGAAATAAACTCGCATATTATTGCTTGAAGCATAAGCTGCAGTGTGATTAGAAACTTGGCCTTGGCAGCTCGTCTGGCTCATTTCTGTCAGTGAAAGATTATTTTGCAAAGTTAGAAAATAATGAATCTGTGTGCATGTGTATCTTTTCCTGCTTCCACCAGAAGAACGGCCTTGTGCGCACTATCAGAGATAATGTCCAGCTGGTGAACAAGAAAGAGACAAAGGGAAGTATTAAAGAAGACATGCACCCATTGTATTCGAACTAATCTAAGAGCCTTGAATTGGCTACATCCTCGGAAGGACATTGTGACCGACCAGGTGCTTTGCAAGGCTGTAATATTCTCATGGGAAAAAGATTTTTGAAAAACACCATCTCAGCACTTTTTCATAAGTTACTATGATGTAAAGACCCTGTCACTGACCACGTCAGTGAGGTGGGCAAAAGCTGATAGTAAAACCTATAAAATGTAATATGTTTCACTAATAAAACTAGACAAAATTCTGTACAAGTTTGTGTATGGTTTTTTGCCTCCTAATGTACATTAGAGTAGTTGTAAATTAGATACTTGAGTCTCCTGCATTACTGTTTGTTATTGACTGACATTGTTTTTAAATGCCAGATGATTTTTACAGTCTGACTTTAACAAATTTATTTAACACTTTCTTCACTTGCTTAGAGAAAAACAGCTGTTATACTCACTTTCCTCACTTGTCTAGAGGAAAGTTGTTTTTAATTCAGGCATGTCCAAGTGTCAGCTCCCAGTGTTCTCTCCTACTATCTGATGAATCTGGGCATCTTGGGGCAATGCAGCAATTGCCTCATGTACACAGACAACCCTCTCTTCCTATCACCCAACACCACAACCTGTGAGAGATGCACTTATCTATCCAAACTGGAGGTAAAGCTCTCTCCAGCCAAGACTGAACTTGACAGTCAAGAAGAGAAGCTAAACCTTTGCACCACACCACACTCATCACATAGTCACACTACTTAGGGCATCTAGACTTAGTGAACACCACCAAAATCCACACATAGAAACACAAAAACATTCACGGAGGCTCTTAATAATAATCTGCTCAAGCAACAGAGACCTCCAAAGGTGAAACGCAAGCAACCCCCACCCCCCAACACAATCCAAATGATACAGAGCCTGCAGACTCAGTGTGCCACTCAACCACAGCCCATAAGGCAAAACAATGTACCCAACACACTAGTCATGGGTGACTCTATAGTCAGGCACACTGATGTCCCACTCACCAGGCTAAACAAGGAGAAGGTTACTGTCAGCTGCCTGTTGGGTGCCATGATCCGCCACATAACCCACACATTCAGGTCACTCCACAACAAGTACAAATATGACACTGTCATTGTCCATGTTGGTGTGAATGACTTGAGATGTACCTCCCTGGACTACATGAAAAGAGACATGGAAGAGCTCTCTGATCTTGTAGCTCAGGCAGGTATGACCCTAGCCCTGAATAGCATCCTGCCATCATCCAGAATAATATCACAGTAGAAGGACAAAATGATTGACTTCAACAATTTGCTAAGCTTCTGGTGTCATTCTAAGGGGCTCCAGCATCTGTATGCCTGGGATGACATGGTCGACAGACCACGATGCTTTGCCAGAGATGGCCTGCACCTGTCACCCCTGGGATTCCGGATACTGGCTAAGGCTCTTGCTGCCCCTATAGTGCCTTTTTTAGGAAAGGTTCAAATGACAAGTTTACCACCATAACAGGAACAGGCAAGCAAAAACTGAGGGCAATGCTACTAAATGCTAGAAGTCTAAACCTCAAAATGCACTCCCTTGAGGCACTCCTTAAAATGTTGAACATCGATATCTGTGCAGTGACTGAGACCTGGTTCAAGGCTCCAGAGAGCACCCCTGCATTACCAGGCTATAACTCATACCACACTTTTCGGCCAAATAACCTGACCGGAACACCAAAGGCGGAAGTGTGTCCATATTCATTAAGGCTATCCACACCTCCAGGCTAGTTGCTCAGCATAATTCATCCGAGGTTATCAGTGCAACTAACTCTGGGCAAAACTGCAATCCAAATTGTAGCTTGCTACAGCTCCCCCACCATGCCCCAGGATACCCACTCCTCTTTTTTTGATATACTGGAAAATATTAGGGTTCAACCAAATACCCTAATAATGGACGATTTCAAGTACCCCACCATTAACTGTGAAAACTACTCATGTACCAACTCCTTCACTCAACGCTTTCTGGAATTCATAAATTTCAATGCCATGGATCAACTTATTCACACCCCCAACAGGGGCAACAATATCCTAGACCTAGTCATTACCAGCATGAGTGACCGGTGTTCCACACCTGAAGTCAACTCCTCGTTGGTCAGATCCGACCATAAGCTAATCACCCTAGATATCCACATCCTGCCCAAACCCACCATTAAGGAAATCATGGTAAAAAATTTCTCCAAAGCCAACTTCATGCTTCTTAAGACAGAAGAGGCGAACTTCATGACACCCATGCAGATGGACAATACAGTTACGACTGCTGAATCTTACACAGATGCACTCTATAAGCACTTACACGAGTACATGGATCATGCTATCCCAAACAGAACCAAGATGCTATCCTCCAAAAAAGGAAGTCAGTCTGGTGGTCCTCTGCTATAAACAAACTCTACAACAGAAGGAAGAAACTGTTGTAAAAGAGAGTAAAATACCATGAGTGGAGGAGTTCTCTGGTCAGCCTCAGTAAGAAGCTGAGATCCCTTATAAGATCCTCCAAAGCTAGCTATGAAAACAAAGTCACCACTGATTCTAAGGACAAACACAAAGCATTCTATAGCTATGTCAAGAATCTCAATGGCAACACCCAGATCTGCTCTGAGTTACAGCACAACAGCATGAAAATTACAGAACCAACTGATATTGCCAATGTCCTGGCAGATAGATTCAGTGCTAACTTTACCCCCCACTCACCCCCTAAAGGGCCCATATCTATACAGGAAGAATGCAGAGTCCTTGTAATCACAACTACACAGGTAAAAGCTGCACTCTCTAAAGCCAAAAACACAGCATCCATGGGACTGGACAACATCCCAGGCTGCGTTTTACATGAAGTTCAGAATATGGCTCCTCACCTAAGCACCATGTTCAGTCATAGTCTCACATCAGGCTTTGTCCCCACTGAATGTCGTACAGCAATAGTTATCCCATTTCGCAAAGGGGGAGCCACCACTGATCCTGGGAACTATCTCCCTAATAGCCTGACAAGCCTGGTCTGTAAGGCCATGGAACGTATCATCATGGAACTCATAAATAAAGACACTGGTAACCTCCAAACTCTGGACCCCACCCAGTTCGGGTTTGTGAAAGGCAGATCATGCCTCCTGAACCTGATAGACTTCTTTGAGGCAGTCACCAAAGATGCAGATGAGGGTAAGGTGGTTTACACAGCCTGTCTTGACCTCACCAAGGCTTTCGACACCATCCTCCAATCTGGAATTATAGCTAAACTCACTAAACTAGGTATAAATTCCTACATCACAAGATGGGTTGCCAACTGGCTCACTGACTGAACCCACACTGTAAAAGTTGCAGATTCCAAATGTGACTTCAAACAAGTGACAAGTGGAGTACCTGAGGGTTCAGTCCTAGGACCTCTCCTGTTTGGTATCTACTTTTCTAAGTACAGGCTAGCATATAAGGCCTTTGATTAATGAAGTTCCCAGATGACTGCAAACTAGGAGCCATAGTTGAGTCCCCAAATGATGTGAACATCCTACAGAAGGGCCTCACTGAGACAGATGCCTGGTATCAGAGCCATGGCCTCAAGCTCAATGCCAAAAAGTGCATTGTCATCCCCTTTGGTAAAAACTATGTACCCATGAACTACCACATAGGCGGCAGTCTACTTAACGCTGAATGCGTGATAAGAGACCTGGGGACCCAGGTGGACAGTAGTCTCTCCTTTGATAATCACATTGCCACAGTAGTCAGGAAATCCTTCTATGTGGCACACCTCATCACAAAAGGGTTCTCATCTAGGAAAAAAAGAGGTCATTGCTCCCCTCTACACAACACTGATTAGATCCCTTATAGAGTACAATGCCCCTTTTGGAATGTTCCTCACAAGGCATCTGCAGCAGCTGGAAGGGCCACAGAAGTACCTCACAAAGAGGATTACTGGCCTCAAACAAATGTCCTACACTGACCGTCTCAAAAAACTCCAGCTTTACTCCGTAGCATATTGCCTACTCTGAGGTAATCTCTGCCTAACATATAAAGTTATGTCAAACCCAGAGCTGTTGAACATGATACACCTAAATAAATTGCAATCCTTCTGAGCTACACACTCTAGGGACCTAAAGCTTGTCACCACAATAAACAGAACATGCTGGAGGGATAGATTCCCATCCCAGAGACTTCCCATACTCTAAAACAAGCTACCCATCAATGTCAAGCAAAGTTCCTCATTAGCACTCTTCAAGAAAAATCTTGATAAGTGGATGGGAAATAGGAAATACACCCTGGAGATCACTTCGGTGGCTCTGCTTGACAGGGGCACAGGAAAATAACTTTCTTGGGTGTCATAAGCTAGGGAACCTTGTTGGCTAGGCTTATTTAGGCCCTGGGGCCGATAGCCTAGTACCTACCTATGAACCTATGAACCTATTAGTATAATGCTTAAGGTAACATTTTGTATTAGTTGTAGAATAAGATTCTGATGTTGTCACCTGTCCCAATCTATGCATGAAAGTCTCAGTTTACATCTCCACATCTTGTGTTCCAAAGCAGCTATGATCAGATTATTAAATGTCCCTCTTTGCACTAAGAGGCAATTTCCAGCATCCAACAGACTCAAGGAAGGCCAACAAAAGGCACTGCAAGAGCTGCAGACAGTATTCAGCTTACAAGTGTTACGGTATTTTATGGGATTTTTGCTGTAAAAGATGACTGTGATCAGCTTGCTTGTTTTGTATGAGGAGTTTCTCTTCTTGCTCATTTTCTTTGTATTGTTTTGTGCAAAAAGCTTACAGACATATAAAACAGCGCCTACAAGCATACAAGTATCATTGAACATGCTAGTGTGTGACATAAGTAATCAACTTTCTGTGCAAATCATTCCTGAGATTAAGAAAACTTTTATTTTTAACAACACATAGACTTGGCAGTAACAGTCCTTCCACTGTGAAGCAAGATTTTTTTTATTGTAGTCACTTATTTAAAGAAGTGGAAAAGGCATCATGCATAAGTATCACATACGCCATGAGGGGGGTCTTCCTGCGTGTGGTTTACACTTGGTATTGCTCTTCAAGAATATATTTTACACTCCTTCCTGAAACGTTCAGGATTTTGCTTATCAGAAAAGTTGTAAATTAATAGATCTGACACACAGCTCTTTGACGTCTTTAATTTTACAGAACATCTCTGATTTTGCCTCATGCTTTTATCCTGTTCTTCAATTTTTTTAATTTTCTGGTAAATCACTGAGTATTACAGTTAATCAATGAAGCTAGACATTCGAGTTTCATACTACTTTTTCTTCAGGTACTGCACGTTAATGCAAGAGGTCTTCTTAAATTAGCTTTCTAAGTAACTTTGAGTAATACATAAAAATTGTCACTGACTTTGGGCCTTTGTGTCTCATTATTTTGTCTTTCTCTTGGATTGTTGAACAAAGAACTTAACGCTGTAGCAGTTATAACTGCATAAGAAAATAGACATCTCTTACATTTTACATTATGCAGACTTGTAGATAGCTAATTGCAGAGTCAGATAGTGATAAACACATACACAGTCAGAGTCTAATTGCAAATGTAGGTTAAATTCACTTTCTTTCAGACATTTGTACATCTCATATTTAAAACTAGCTGCTAAGGTAATTACTACAAAAAAGTTACATTACCATACCTTTATATGACTAGCTGTTGTGTTATACTGAGCAGACTATGCAAACTGACTTGATGCTTAGGTATGACTGAAGTCACAACTTGAGTTGGAAATAGTTGTCTCCAAAAATCTGCATGAACCATTTGAGTAAGACAACTGCTACTCTGATATAATTTATGCAATATACTTTACTCAGCCCTTATTAGGTCAATTATTGAATATAATGCCCCCTTTAGCATGTATCTGTCCAGACAGATGGAACAACTGGAATGCCCACAGAGATACCTTACTAAAAGGATACAAGACTTAAACAACATGTCCAAAATAGACCAACTCAAAGCCCAATCACTATACTTTGTATCTTACAGACTGCTAAGAGATGACATGTGTCTGGCTTACAAGGCATCATCTGACCCATTACTGATGGATTATCTGCACATCAGCAAGTCAAATGGCATCTGAAATACTCAGTCTAGGGATCTAGTCCTCTTCTGCAACATCAACAGAATGGTTTGGAGGGACAGGTAGAGTTCATAGAGGATACTGCTGCTGTGAAACAGATTCCCCATCCACATAAAACAAAGTTCATCCTCATCCAACTTAGATCAATGACTTTTTTTTTTTAACCCCAGGACTGCCCCCTATACTACTAATGGATATATGTAGCTCTTAAATGCTTTATCCCATGCAAACATCCCCTCATATTATCTATGGTATGACCCAATTTATTCTCATTAGTGGTAATGTATAATTATTGACCATAGGATGGGTGAGGTCAATCTATAACCAAATGGGAGATGTTATTTCAAGCACAAAAAGGAAAATTGTCTAAGCTTAAAGTCGCCTGCAAGGGCATCTAGCCTAATACTATGAACCTATGCAAAGAACAATATGTTTACTGCTTGTGGGTGCAAAGAGTTATGGGCAGTAGCACAGACTTTAGGTGGTGCCTGTCAGAGGAAGAGTCAAAGATAACCAACTATTTTAGGCATCAACTGTGGTGCAAAGTATCCTCTAGAAAATACAGTAAAGAGCACAGACTGTGCACAGACCTGGGGCTAGCCTATCTGTGGTGTAAAAATTGTCTCTAGGTAATTTTGCCTCATCTACCAATATCAGCAAATAGTGGCATGGATATTCACCAGTGCTAAGGTGGTTGAGGAGCCAGCCTACTTTGACCTATGCCTGGACCCATGCTAACAGTGGGAAACGCCTGCATTGCCCTTTTAGTCAGTGTGCACCTGCCATAAAGCCCAGCAGCTGTAGATAAGCTACCAGCCAACCAGTGTCCAGTTTCCCAGTTTTGTTTACCTGGAATAGCTCTGTTTAGTGAAAGTGAAGGTGGAACGTAAAATGAATTAACATTCCAAAAAGTATCTAAGGATGGCTGCACTGAATATAGGATAGAGAAGACAAGCTGGAAGGATAGTGCACCAGTGTTGCTTGCATTGGGATCTGGAATATCCTACTAAGGTGAAAGACTAGGTATGCTGTGGGAATTGTAATGAGACAGAATCTCTTGAAGACAGTGAGGGGTTGTTATTAGAATAATAGCAATCAGATGCCAGTATAAAGATAAGGCAGTCTTCATAATCTCAGCCAATGCTTTACAGCATGGCTGTGATGGTAAGGAAATAAGGATATTCTGGCATTAGGGGCAGGTGACCACCTAGGAAAATGTGGGACAATACGAATTAATGCTGATAATACAGAACTATAATGTTCATATTTGGGCAGAATTAGCACAATATGAGGACTGCCTGGGTCTGTATGGCAAGGTAACAAAAATGAAGAATGAGAGACTATCCTAGACTTTTACCTGGCAAATTGCCTAAAAATATCCAATATGTTCAGCCAAGACAAACAGTCACAAGATCACATGCACCAGTAGTCAGCATGTAACTTGTATAAACTTTGTCCTAGTAAGGAAAGGCCACTGGGGTAAAATCAGAGACTGCAGAGTTGCTCTCAGTGAAACAGTCAGGCTCTAAGTTCAATAGAAGTGAAGATCTAGAATTTGACACGAGTGAAAGCACAGAAGTTTGGAGAAATGCTTAGATGTCTAGTACATCAAGCAGAAGAAGAATGAGGTGGATCAAAAGAAGAATAGCAGTGTCTCAGATCAGCATGTGTGATAACTATATAACAGGTATGTGGCCAAGCCAGGTATGGAAATGAGGTACATAAGGAAAGTTGGTGGTGGAATGCAAAAGTCCAGGAAGTTAGCAAAAGAGAAAGGGAGTGTAAGAAAAAGTGTGACGTAGAAAATATGGAACACGTTCAAAAGAAATACTGGTTAGCTATTAAAGTGATTAAGAGGCCAGTCACAATGACAAAGAACAAGGCATCAAAGAGACTATACCATGTTCAGCAGAGTGACTCAGCAAATGGCACAAAGAAGCTCAATCAGGTTGCAAGCCAACAAATAAAAACATAAAGAATTCAATCATTAAACACTGTTCATAAGGGAGGTCTGCTGCAACAATCTGCTCACCAGTACAGAGAGCATCAAAGGCAAAAGGAAGGAGCACTTCATGAAGTTTCTGAATGAAGACAACCTCAGAAAAGCAGAACAGTGGTTCAGTTACATTTTCAGGAAAGCAGAAGGTAGTTTGGTAAATAGGATTTAGGAGATTCAGAAAGAAGGCAAAAGAAGGCAAGGATGAATAGACTGCATGCGAGAAGCCCTGCAACAGTATGTGTTGGCTGTTGAAGATGGTAAGAGAGTGGCTATGATTTCATAAAAGTGATAATAGTTGGCATGACATCCCAACCCCATGCATGGCATACAATGAACGTGTAAGAATAACTCACCCTAGAAAAAGTATGGATGAAGTCATAGCAGCCATGATCAATATGCTGGGTGTGTTAGGGCAAAAATGACTCCTAAAGGTTCTTATGTCTGTATGCAGTAAAAGGCATATCCCAGATAACTAGAGAATAAGCCTTTTAGTGTCAGTATAAAAAAACAAAGAGGATATTCACAACTGTGGACAGCACAAATGTATCAGACTCCTGTTATATTGCATGAATGTGCTGGAAGAGTAACTGATAATTCAAAAGAAAGTTAGGACAGAAGTCGTTTAGATTCAAATCAGTATGCATTGCAATTGAATGTATGTCTATAGTGAAACGGATAATGAAGCAGAAGATGGAGATCAAGAAAGGGTCCAAAATTACATTCATTGCATTCTTTGACTTGGAGACTGTCTATAAGAATGCCCCAACAAAGCTGATTTGTGGGTAACAATTTGAAATACGGAGAGTGAATGACTGAAAGTTTGGACTTACATATACTAAGTCCAAGATGCCATTCCTCAGAATATTCCCTTTTCTCCATGGTATGGAGATCTTGGAGTTGGTATAAGTATATGTTTGGGGGATGGGGGGCTTGCCCTCCTGCAAAAAGTTTTAAGGAGAAGAGCAATTTTCAAGATTCGCTCTTCTGCTGTGTTGGTCTTTTTTTCAGCTAGCCGGCACTTGGCATTTTGAGTTCCGACATTTCAATAACCAGTTTGGGCAGTCCTGCAATGATTTGTAGTCCTGGAAATATTGGTATAGTTAGTGCAGACTATATACAAGGACCAAATAACACACGTACCAACACTGTTCAGACTCTCAGATGGGTTCCTAGCAGGAGTGGGTTTCCATCTGCATCCACTCTTGTTCACATTGGTTATGGACCTCATTAGGAAACAGATCAGAGTGGGCAGCTCAACAAAGCTGTTGTATGCAGATGATCCAAAACTGCAAGAAGGCTGCGAACAGGAACTTCATCAAATGATAGGGGACTGGAATGCAAAACACAAGGCACTTGGGATGAAACTGAGTAAAGGCAAGACGGTGGTCATGGCAGAAAATGGGGTACTTCAGAAGAAGTTGAAAACTGAGACAGAAGGGAAAATAGTGGAACAGATTAACAATTAATTAATTGTACTCTGTTAAAGGCTTGTTGGCCGAGGCGCTAGAGATTTTTATTACTGCTGTTTTGTGAATACATTTCCTTCTTTGGAGTTGCTGGATTGCTGCTGTGGTTTCTACTATATTCGCTACATTTGGTTGCTGTGGTTTATCAAGGAACAGATTAACAGCTTATATTTAGGAAGTGTTGAAGTGTAAATGAAGAGGTCCAAACTCTAATTACAGGTCCTGTAGCTAGCTAGCACAGCATGAGTGGTGAAATGTGTGACAGAAGAATGCAATGACTGGTGAAATATGTGACAGAAGAATGCAACAGAAACTGAAAGGTAAGTCTGTACTTAACAGTGGTGTGACCAGTGCTTCTGTATGGCATAGACACCTGGATAGTGAAGTGAGAGTAGCTGAGAAAACTTGAGATGATGGAGATGAAGTGCCCAAGTTAGGTAGTGGGATGCATACATTGGGACAGACAAAGAAACAATGACATCAGAGCAGAAGTCAGTGTAGCTCCAGCTGCAGAGAAGTTGAAGAACTACTACAGTGATTCGATCACATGTGCAGGAAAGCAGAAGATAATTTGGTAAAGAGGAGTTTGAAGATTAGAAAGAAGATAAGAGGAAACCAGGACATCTACCCATAAGATGAGTGGATTACATGAGAGAAGACTGTGACAGTCAGGCATGGCTGTTGAAGAAGGTGGAACGGCTAAGAACTGAGAGAGCTGGTAACTGCTGATGTGGTACCCCGACCCACTGCAAACTGCAGAAATGTGTAAAAGGGAGTTGATCATGATGATGATGATGATGATGATGATGAGGGTGCAAGAATGTAAAACTTCTACTGCTCCTCTAATGGGAAGATGGTGGAATCAGGGAAGAAAAGCCCTGATTTGCAAACACAATACAGATTTTGTAACTGCCTTTACTTCTTTGGTTGATATACCTTTCCCATATTTAACTTGCTGTTATGTGTATAGTTTGCTTTGTGCTGTTTTGTACATGCCGCCATTTAAAGACTGCCGGTAAGACTAGGACTGTTAGCTACTTCTCTGCGATGATGTGGAGATTAATGAGATCCCCCTTCCCTTCCCTTGGGGAAATGACCTCAGTTTGCTTAGACTTTCATTACACATTTGTCTTCCATTCCCTTCGGTAATCTAGTGGTTTTCCTTTATAGTCTCTTTATCATTTTTGTTTTCTTCTCTCTATATAAAACAAAAAAAGGACAAAGAAATTTAAATGATGCCTTGGAAAACAACAGACGTGACTCATCTGTCCATTAACTTTATGAGCTGGTTAATGTGGCATAACATTCTGTTGGGTTTGCCTCTCTGGTCCGTTACTTTTAGTTTATTATTGTAGTTGTTTTTACTTTTATTCTGTGGTTTCAGTTTGTACCCTGACAGTTCATATACCATCTAAGGGATATTATTATACTCTTCCCTAGTCAATAATTCCATCCCTTTACCTCTCACCTTCTACCTTTTTCATCTTTTCCTGTACTTAATATCTGCCTCCCTTCTCTGTACTGAAGAGAGAGAGAGGTTATACAGATTTTCTGTTTCCATTCTGACTGAATTTCTTACATTTTG
Source organism: Protopterus annectens (assembly GCF_019279795.1). Taxonomy (NCBI): domain Eukaryota; kingdom Metazoa; phylum Chordata; order Ceratodontiformes; family Protopteridae; genus Protopterus; species Protopterus annectens. The sequence goes on from NC_056740.1 coordinate 285,739,078, forward strand.
TAATTAGTTTCTTTGTTCCTGCCATCTTTCATTTTTATAGCTAAATAAATCTTTCTTCACTTGCCTTGAACTGTTTGACTTTCTTAACTGCCTTCTTGTTAACCCTTTTGCATTCTACATTTTCATATCCTGAGGGCATTCATATTTTTTATCATATTCTTAGGCCTTCCACATTTTTTAATCAACCACTGGACCTGCCCAATGGCTCCATTATCTGTAAGAGATAGGCATCCCTGTGCTTGGTGTGAGGCTTACAACCCATTCATTCTTGCCCTGGGACCCTAATCAGGCCATTTATTCCTCACTATTGCAAGAGTCAGGTGGCAGGAACTGGGCCAACTTCCATGTCCATTAAGGCAACTTGTCTCCTCAAGGAGCATGTTCCCACCCCCACAGCAGGTCTATGAGCTCTGCTGTTTATGTCACTCTAAACGCTTGTGTTCTGCATGCTCTTTAGGGTATTTCTATGTGAACATTGGGAGCACATGATCGCAGGCTCATGTTCCACAGGTGCAACACATATTGCTCCCACTAGGTATCACTGAAGTGGTGAATCAGAAATGCACCCCTCCCCAAAGAGTGGGTGAGCCAGAAAAAGGCCACTTACTCCACAACAATCATCCCCTCACAGCCCCTATTGGCATGTCAGCAGTTAGTCAAATTCAGGTCAGAGCTTTATCTGTCTGCACAATGGGGTGGCTCTGAAGCCTTCCACTTTTTATAGCCATTCGTGTTTTAAGTTATCTGTTTGTCTTACATATTTTCAACAACACTGGTCTTATTTTGGTCTTCCTTTTCTTTCCCAAGTATTAATTTAGAACAGATGGATTATTTGATGCTAAAGATTAAATAATGCCAGGCTCTTAGTAATAATTTCTGTTTAAATGAGCCAGATGCAGAAGTACTAGTGAAAATTCCCATGATACTATATATATATATATATATATATATATATATATATATATATATATATATATATACATACCTCTATCTCTCTCTCTCTATCTTTATTGCTATCTCTCTCTCTCTCTCTATATATATATATATATATATATGTATATATATTATATATATATATATTATATATATATATATATATATATATATATATATATATATAAAAAATACCATAATCCCTTACTGGCCCAATTATTTGTGATATTTGTGAAGATCATTTAGTGAAAGTGCTAACCAAAACTAAAAATACTTCCTCCATGGGACATGACAATAAATCTTGTTGTTTAATTAATGATGTTAAATATACCCTCGTGGACCTGCTCCTTAATGTGTTTAACCTAAGTTTAGCTAATGGTTTCATGCCTGATGAGTGATGCATTGTACTTTTGATGCCTATCCTTAAGGGTGAACCTACATGTAACCCAGGTAATTACAGACTCGCCCTTGTTACAAGCCTCAACTGCAAAGCCATGGGACATATTATAAATGACCTCACTACAATATCAAAAATATTATTTGACTTGACTCCCCCCGAACAATATTGTTTTTAAATGGCGGATACTGTCCAATGAGTATAGAAAACTTCTTTGAAAGGGTAACAGAGTTTGTATCTTGACCTGGCCAAGGCCTTGACCCCATTATCAATGCTGGCATCATAAAGAAGCTAAATACATTAAAATTAACCCATGTACGGTAAGAGGTATAGCAAAATGGCTGAAAGATGGGACCCACAATATGTGAGGTGCAGAATCACAATGTATAAAAGTGACCAGCAGTGTCTTTCAGGGTTTGGTGCTAAGACCTCTCCTTTTTGGATTCTATTTCACAGATCTCTAAGAAGAGAGTCAAGATCTCTGGCTAAATAAGTTTGTAGATGACTACAAATTGGAGACTATTTTCACATCACCCTCTGACATCCACCCTTTCAGCAGGAACTCTAGCCAGTAAACTCTTGATGTGGAAAAAATGGGCCCAAGCTAAATGTTAAAAAATATAATATTGTCACTTTAGGTACAAACCCATCCTCTCACCATATTGTATAGACAATACACCACTACAAAATTAATATTTAATCAGGGATATAGGTAATAAGGTCAATTCCCTCTCTTTAGTATATCATCTGACAATGGTTGGCAGGAAATTAGTGTATTTTGCACAGCTAATTGCAAAGTGTAAAGAGGTGATCACTCTCTTATACTCAACATTGATCAGGCCACCTGCTGAGTGCAATGCCTTTTGGGGGTGTATCTCACTAAGCATATCAAACAGTGAGAAATCTTCTTCATTAGCACTCTTCAAGAAAAATCTTGATGAATGAATGTTTAAATAGGAAATACACACCGGGGATCACTTCTGCATCTCTGCTCGACAGTGGCACAGGAAAATAACTTTCTTGGGTGGCGTAAGACAGGGAACCTTGTTGGCTAGGCTTACGTAAGCCCTTGGGCCAATAGCCTAGTACCTACCTATGAACCTATGAAAGACTAAAATGATCACAGAACTAAAGTCCCTAAGCCATCAAGAGAGACTGTAAGCTGATCCTTTTATTCAGTGTCATATAAAATTTAAGGGGAGAGTTCTGTTTTATTACTGTGCCATTAGAAACTTGGTTGCCCTAGGCCTCTTGTATCTCCGCAATTCCAATGGCATCTCCAGTGTTAGAATTAAGAGCTTAAAATTTTACCAAGATTTAAGTCTAATACGATGAAGTGACCAGTTTGTAATCAAGTGACTCACCTCCTGGGTGATATTCTGCTGTTTTAAACATTTTGGTGCACTGCTATTTTTGTGCTGTGTTAAATATTCTGTAGTGTTTCCCGTAGAAACTAGGGTAGCTAGTAGCTGTAGCATAGTCCAGATCTAGGCCTGCTGCTTCTGGAACTGTTTGTAGTGTTTTTTTTCTGAGCATGTTTTCCAGGCCATCTTGGATTGGAAGGGGCCTATCTGTACTTTTGTGCGAGAACTGTGTTTGATTGGCACCTGACTGCTAAGGGCTACCAGTCTAGGGCTTGGAATAAGCATCCTCATTTGTCCTTATGAATTTTGTTAGAGTTGTTTTTTTCAAGTTTTAGCTTCTGGTACTTAGGCCTGGATCTGAGCAGGTTTCTGCTAGTTTGCACTTCGCACAGCAGTGTGCACTAACACTACTGTGCAATTGTGCTCCGCAGCCAGACAATTAAACTCAACAAATTTTCCCTTAAAACCCAGGCAGAAATATCCATTCGCCAAGTTCCTCTGTGATTATTTCTGAAAAGCCACTTGTAGTGACAACAGTCTTCAACCTAGCATTATGGACAGTTGGACTACCCTTGTTTTCTCCTGTCAAACTTGTTGGCTTAGGTCTCTTGAGGCAGTGTAGCAATTGCCTCATGTACACAGACAACCCTCTCCTAATAACACAGTCTAGTACAGAGTGCGAGAGATGTTTTTACACCAAGATTCTAGAATCCATGCTCTCTCTCACACAAAACACGGAGAAATTTGTAAACTCACCCACCACTACATAATCAGATAGTACCACTACTCATACACATACCATTGCTCATACACATAGTATGCATCAATCCACATATGCAGAGATTCTCTGAAAAAACTTGCTGAGACACCAGAGACCTCCAAAACACCGGTCTGCTACAGCTAACACAGTCACCACAGCACCCATGACACACAGCAACACAAGTGTCTCACCCACTAAGCCCATAAGGCATACCACTCAAAATCCAAGTTTTCTAGTCATTGGCGACTCAATAGTGAGACACACAGATGTCCCACTCACCAGCCTGGTCAAGGAGAAAGTCATGGTCAGCTTTTCTTTAACTGTTTGTAAGGTATAATGTTTGCAACTGAGATTATGCTGCTATGATTTATTTTAATTTATATAAATGTAAGATTGCCTGTGTCACACATAATAATTTAATAAAGATGTTTCTTGTAAAAAAAAAATGCCAATAACAGTCTTGCTAAACTAAAATAAAGAAGCACACGGAAATGAGAGCACTTAGAGGAACCTGTGCAGATACAGGGGGGAGGGGGCATGTAAACTCTGCGTAGAAAGCATTCAAACTTTGAACAGAACCAAAGAACCTCCTGCTGTGAGCTAACTGTGTCACCCCTATAGCAATGAATACATTTTTATCTCTGTCTATGCAATCTACATCTACATCTATCTTTAACTAAATCAGTATCTGTTTCTGGAAGTATATTTGCAGATGTATGTAAAATATGTCTTCTATTTCAACATGCATTGCTTGTTGCATGAATATTACTCGATGTTTTAACCGGTGAAGGGGAAAGGGGTTGGGTACTTTTTGTACATCTAAGTAGGGCTCCGCAGAACTGGAGCTGATGCATTGCCTTGAAACTAATAATAATACTCAGTCTGTCATCTATCAGTTCTTACTTTAATCTATTTTTTTTCTTATAGCCATTAATTATAGAGATCAATCTAGCAGCTCTGGGCTAAAGAGTAGAGCTCCAACAGGAACAAAAAATATTCAGCTCAATTCAACATGAAATCAGAACAAAGATCAAACACAGTAAGGCATCATCATTTCATGTGGGGGTGAAGTCTTGAAACTAATAGTAACAGATTAAAGTAAGAACTGATAGATGACAGACTTATTACTATAACACCATCCCCCACTCTGGAATCATAGATGTAGATGTAGATTACATAGACAGGGATAAAAATGTATTAATTGCTATAGGAGTGAAACAGTTACCTCACAGCAAGAGGTTCTTTGATTCTGCCTCAGTTGGACGAGGGTAAGGCGGTCCACACAGCCTATCTGGACCTCGCCAGGGTCTTCGACACCATCCCTCTGGAATCATAGATAAACTTACTAAGCTGGGCATGTATCCCTACATTGCTCGATGGGTTGCCAATTGGCTTACTGTTCTGGGACCGCTGTTGTTTGGCATCTACTTCTCTGAAATACAGACCAACACTAAGGGACTCTGGCTAACAAAGTTTGCAGATGACTGCAAACTGAGAGCCATTATTGAATCCCCAAATGATGTGGATATTCTACAAAAGGGCCTTACAGAAACAGATGCTTGGTGTCAGAGCCATGGGCTCTAGCTTAATGCCAAGAAGTGTATAGTTGTCCCCTTTGGGAAAAAAACATGTACCTATGAATTACCACATAGGTGGCAGTACATTAAACACCGAAAATGTGATGAGAGACTTAGGGACACAGGTGAACAGTGGTCTCACCTTCGATAACCACATTGCCACAACAGTCAGGAAATCCTTCTATGTGGCACACCTTATCACTAAGGGCTTTTCATCCAGAAAAAAGGAGGTCATTGTCCCACTGTATTCATCCCTCATTAGACCCATTATAGAGTACAATGCCCCATTTGGTATGAACCTCACAAGACATCTGCAACAGCTGGAAAGGCCACAGAAATACCTCACTAAAAGAATCACAGGCCTAAAGCAGATGCCCTATACTGACCGTCTAAAAAAACTCCAGCTATACTCTGTGGCATATTGTCTACTCAGAGGCAATCTCTGCTTAACATACAAGGCAGTGTCAAACCCTGAGCTGTTGGACATGCTCCACTTAAAGAAATCCCAGTCCCTCAGAGCCACATGCTCCAGGGATCTAAACCTTGTCATCACAATGAACAAAACATGCTGGCAGGATAGGTTCCTGACCCAGAGACTCCCCATACTCTGAAATAGACTGCCCATACATGTCAAGCAGAGCGCCTCCTTGGCCCTCTTCAAAAGGAACCTTGAAGATTGGATGGGAGATAAGAAATTCACCCCGGGGATCACGTCACTCGCCCTGCTAGACAGGGGTCCAGCGAAGTAAATATTGTGGGAAGAAATATCCAGAGAATTGTTATGGCTAGGCTTGTATAGGCCCTAGGGCCAATAATCTAGTACCAACCTATGAACTTATGTCCCAAGGAGGTTCTTCCACAAGTTAGCAAAGTGTTTTTGCTGCCTCTTTATATAGTGACATATATAGTGACACTGGTGACAAATATTACACCTGGTAATTACAAACAAGTTATCCCTAGTCTAGAACTTCACAAATGCAAACATTCAGGATTGTTTTTTGCAGTAAAATGTTATTTTTTGTGATTCCTTCTATATGTAGGAAAAACTCAGAGAAAACTTCAAAAGCGGGTTTACGAACATATTAATAATATTTAAAAAATTGAGCACTGCAATTAATTAGCCAAACACAGTTTGTCTTGTAGTTCTTTAAAAAAGTCATCTTATTTATACAAGAACATGTCCAAAATACATTTTCAGTAGGGAAATCGGAAGATTTCCTGGAATACCACAAGCTTGCTTAGCAAATATGAATACATGCTACAACATCCTCTGCTTTAAAATAACACATATTCATCAATTCAGTATTGATATTATATACTGCCTGGGTCAAGTAATTTTATATATTAGCAGTTTTAGGCATTATTCTGATGTTTTGTTTAATTGGTTAAATGTATAAAAGGGGTTTTGGAAATGATTTTGTTTTACAATGCACTTTTGTACAAGCTTTTAAACATGCCTTTCCTTTTTAATATTATATCACTCTTTTTACATTATGTCACTTTATCTTTTATGTTGTTTCACTTTCTGTTTGAATGACATAAATTCCTGTTAAGTGAATTCCATTCATTTTCTGATGAAGTCTCTTTTGATATGGGATGAATATGCTAAAAATAAATCTGGTGGAATTATAAAACGTGTCTTTATTTATTTATTTGTTTGTTTGTTTGTTTATTTATTTTGTAAAGGCAACATTATTCATTGCGTTTCTAGCATTTGCTGGCTATTTTTCATAACTGGATCTTCACTGGACTTATTTCCTCTATGTTGTTATTGGCTGTGTTTGATGATGGTGTCCTTGTCCCCTAATTTTTTTCTGCCAAACAATCTGCAGCCACAGGTTCCAGTATGGAAGTTTCCACCATTCCTAAAGGGCTTACACAGTTGTGAAACAAAATCAGTCTAAGGTGCCTCCCAGTTATGCTGTTACTGGCTGACCTGTACTCACCTTCTGTGTTGGCGGAGGGTGGATAACCAAGCCAAAAAGGGAAAGACATGCTCATCCTATAGGGCTGATGATCTAGAATCTGGCCTGCTGCAATCTATAAAACTTTAAAATCCAAAGAATGATTATCAGCTTCTGGCAGAGTTCCCTTTGAAGAATAAATCTCAGGAAGAATAACTCTTGGGCATTGCTCATTTAAATAAAATCTATTTTATCGTTGTGATATCTTTCTCATTACAAGCAGATGAGCACTCCTAATTAGTGTGTTGTGTAAGACAAAGATTAATGGAATAATAACATTTTTCTACCACAAAAATGTTCAGTCTATAGGTAAAGGTATCATTTTTCCAAAAGAGAAGGTAGAAAAAGTGAAGCATGGGACAGGTGAAAAGGAAGAAATGGAAAATGAATGTGGAAGGATTAAAGAACACTACTGTAAAAAAAAAATAAAATAAAAAAATAAAAAAAGAGGAGAAAGACGTTGACAACATGACTCAAGCTGTGAATGTGCAAAGCCAGCTAGATGAGAACTGTATGCTTGCAAATGTGATAAGCAATGAAAACACTGGGATTAATAAGACTGATGGTGATGAAGATTATTCATTTGTAACAATTGATAGAGCAGATATTATTGAATTAGAAGTTGAAGGTTCTTCAGATCTGGTCAGAACAGATGTTCTTGTAATTAGAGATTCAGTTATTACAGGAAATGATACTTACATCTGCATAGAAGATAATGAATGTTAAATAATGTTACGATTGCAAAGAACAAAAACAGAGGATGAAAAAGGCCTTAGAACACCTTAATGTAAGGAAGTATGAATCTGTTTTTATTTATGTTGGTATAAATCATTTCATCCACAAAAGCTTTCTGTTAGTAGGGAATTTAGAAAATTCTTAGCATACTTTCTGCAGGTGTTAAGACATATTTTTCACAAGGAGAGTCAGGTCACCGTGAATGAAAAGATTTTCGGGTAAATACCTAGATGAACAAAATGTCCCATTTTAAAAAAATGGAAATGTATAGAGCCTAATTTTGGACACACATGTTTAGACAGGATGGCATGTACTTCTCAAGAACAGGGAAAAGGATTTTTGTAGAAGATATGTTGTGCTACTTGACAAACACAAAGCAAATTTGATGCTTCTCTGATGGTTGGTAATGCTAGGAAGATAAATAATATATTTTTTACTGGAAAATTTGCTGCATCCCCATAAGACTGATGTTGTTACTGTTTATGAAGCATGGTTAAAGAACAATGACTGGAAACCAGTTCTGTAATGATGTAAATATTTTTACTGTAACAAACATTCTAACAAAAAATAAGTTGGAGGTCTTATGATACTGGTTAAACATTGTTATGAGACTTGTGACTATTCAATGTTCACTGATAACACCAATACTGCAGAGTGTGTAACCTTGACAACAAAGGCAACCCGGGAACACATAATGATTGCTGGCGTGCATAAACCACCAAAGTCAAGCACTGATGACCTAGAGGAATTCATATATTTCTTGCAGGAAAGACAGGAGTGAAGAATAATATTGTCTGGGGACGTACAATTACCAGAAACAGAATGGAATAATATTGATTCCACAACATTAGTAAGGAAATTATTTGCAATATACGTTCAGGAACAAAAATTGCTTTAGACTGCAAAAAAAAAAGCCTGCCAGAGAACAGAACATGCAAGACACTGTTTGTGTTCCTAAAGAAACTGCTGTTCCCACTTGTCAAGTTTTACCTCAGCTGATGTGCAGTGATCATGGAGTTATAAAAGTTAACATGTTACTAGATAATTTTGCCAATATGAAATCTAAACCAATGCACAGAAGATTAATAACAGATTATATGGAAACAAAACAGCTGATATTTAAAACTAACTGGAGTGATAAATTCAGTGGAAAAAACTGCAGAAGGAGTGTAGAAAGTTTTGAAAGAAAAATTGTTTGAATGCAAAAAAAAAAAAAAATGAACATCAGTATCTAGGCACACAATGTCAGAAAGATATATATTCCATAAGAATAAGATAAACGATTAAAGCGAGAAACAAAAAATGTAAGAAATGGAAAAGACGTGAAACTACAACTTTGAAAACTGAAATAAACAAGCTGGACAGACAAATTGAACACAGTATGAGACGAGATCAAGAACATTTCCAGAAATGTATATAAATGTGGTAGGAATAAAGACATACAAATTGAAAAACTGTGTGTAGATTCTAAAATATATTCTCAGATACAACCGATTATAGATATATTTACAACATCTTATGGAAAGCAGTTTATCTCCACAAAGGGGTTTAGTGACATCCAGGTAACTGCAGAAACTGGAATCAAATTAGATTATATTGAAAAAGAACTGCACAAAGTGGATCCAAACCAAACATAGGGAGGAGACTGAATTAGTAATAATGACCTGAGAACACTTTGGAGAAGGTTATATTGGATAACTTATTGTCAGAATTGGAAAGGTTGGGACTTGAAACCATATATCAACATACATAAGGTGAAAATAGATATATTACCACTTGTAACATGATGTTCTGTAACAATACAATAACACGTGTGAATACAAAAATTGTGCTGGGTTGTAATTTAGATAGATTCAACTTCAGCATTTGATAGAATCATATAAAAAAACACTGATCAATAAATCAGAACAATTATATATTGATGTACTCTTGATAATATGTTAGATGAATGGCTTACAAACAAGACCTGGCAAGTATCATACAACAATTGGACTGGTGAAATTCGAGGTTACGGCTAGACTGTGCCATAGGGCTCTATCCTAGGCCCATACTTGTTTTGATTGCATTCTCTCAGATCTTTCTTTTCATCTGAGGTGTTCTACAACCGTATACAGATGCTTTATAAATTGGTAATTGCATTTTTTCATATCTTTCTTTTTC